>NW_023304467.1:0-27144 GCF_011077185.1 Oxyura jamaicensis
CGCGCGCCGCTTCCGCTCCGGCCCCGCGGGCCGCTCTGGCCGCCGTCTCGCTGGTGTTCCGCCGCCAGGCGCGGCGCCGCCTGCAGGCGCACGGCCGGCCCTGCGCGGCGGCTCCGCCCCCTGTGTAAGCCCCGCCCCTCCCGCGCAAAGCCCCGCCCCCCGAGGGGCCGGGTCTCCGTGGAGCCGCCCGGGGCCGTCGAGGCGCGCTGGGGGGCGGGGGGGTCCCCTCGGGCAGCCGGAGCGCTGTGCCCCCGCCCCGCCCCGCCCCGCCGCCGGGGAGACTCCGCCAGCCGCAGTCGGCCTGGTCGGCCTCCGGGCCGGGCTCCCGGTGCCCCCTGACCTCGTGCCCTCCCGGCCCCTGCCCGGCCCCGCCGCTTCCCGGCAGAGCGGCCGCTGCCCGCGCCATGGCCGCCCCGCGCGCCCTGCTGCTCCTCGGCCTGCTCCTTGCCGCGCCGCAGGGGCACGGCCGGCGGCCGCCCCCTCCCCAGAGTCCCCTGGAGAAGGTGGCGATCGCGGAGCACCTCAGCCTCCCCCAGGTGAGGCCGGGGTCGCCCGGCTCAGCCCCGAGCGCCGCCCGCCCCGGGGCTGGGGGTGCCCGCAGAGCTGTCCCGCGGGGCAGGCGTGGGGCAGCAGCCTCACCAGGGAGCCCCGGCCCAGACGGGGGCCATCCCGCGGCACCTCCAGCTCCTGCAGACGCCTCTGCGCCCTGGGGCACGGGGCGCAGCTGCAGGCAGAGGTGCCAAGCAATGGTGCCGTGGACAACGGGAGCTCGGGATGGTGGGTGCTCAGGGCAACATGGCACCCCAGGGCAGTGGCACCCCGTGGTGCTGGCCTGGCAGATGACACCAGCCCTGTGCCTTGCAGCTGGCAGGGCGATGGTTCCTGGTCGGCATGGCCTCCCGCTGCAGCTACCTGGCAGAGCACAGCTACCAGCTGGAGGCCACGGCAGTGACAGTGGCTGTCACGGATGGGCAGAGCCTGATGGTCAGCACCTTCAAAAAGCTGTGAGTGATGCTGGCAGCTGGGGCCACCAGGTGGGACAGAAATGGGGACGGGGAAGCTGCAGGCAGGCTGGGGCAGGGCCAGTGCCTGGCCGTGGGCCCAGGCTCGGAGAGAACTGACCTGGAACAATGCAGGGGGGTGGATGATCTCCTCTGGGGTGTTTTGTGCTGGAAGTCCTGGTCGTGGCAGGACTGGCAGCCTGCAAGCAGCGTGGCCACCAGCCCGAGGTTGGCTTAGGGTGGCCAGGCTGGGCAGCGTGGGAGGCAGCCAGCCTGGGGAAACCGAGGCACCAAGCAGGCACGCAGTCTCTCTACAGCCACCTGGTCAGGGACTGGCTCTTGAGGGCCACCACAATTGATGGTGGGTCCATATCCGTGGGCACTTCCCTGGCCATGGGGTGACCCAGCTGAGCAGGGTGTCAGGGGTTTGATGGGCTGAGCCAGGCTGAGACCTGCAGGGAAGGGCTTGGTGGACTATTGGGCATCCCTTCACATCCCCTCCTCAGCGAAGAAACCATGTCCAGTGTGTGTCATGGAAAGCAGGAAGGGCAGGGACCTGGGGCTGGGGGCAGGGACCTCTCCATCCTGCGCCCAATATACTTCTCCTCCCATACAGGGATGGGATGTGCTGGGAGATCAGGCAGCGCTACCACCCTGCAGGGACGCGTGGACGCTTCTTCCTGAAGGGTGAGGGGGACTGGGCTGGGGTGGCATGGGGGCCGTGGGGACCACAGAGCTGGGCCCCCTCCTGCTCCTGGCAGGGCTTTGGCACCAGTGTCCTCTCCAGTGGTGCCCTCCCAGTATGCCACCTCTGGGGTATGAAAGTGTCCCAGTGCCACATGCTGTCACAGGCAGTGCTGTGGGGTGGTGCCTGCTGGTGGGGAACAAAAGCCCAGTGGGGATGTTCCTGCTCTAGCCCTGATTTACACCCTTTGTGCCCTCTGGCGGTGACGTGAGGGCTTTGGACGGTGCCCAGGCTAACCAGAACCTCCCCAGGCCGTGGCTATGGCAGCAAGGTGGATGTGGTGGTGGCAGAGACAGACCACAGCAGCTATGCCATCCTCTATTACCAGAAGGGCCAGAGCATCTCCGTCAAGCTCTATGGTGAGTTGGCGACTGGGGCTCGTGGATGCCTGTGGCTTGTGCAGGGCAGTGCTGCCCCACATCAGTCACACTGCTGGTGGCTTGGGACAAGGGCCTGCTTCCTCTCCAGAGCCCTATGCTGTGCTGGGGGGTGGGGGGAGGAATGACACCTGGCACACACGAGCCATTGGGGTCATGACTGCCAGGGGACTTGGGGGAGCTGAGCTGGACTGGGTGGGACACCGTGCTGTGTGCAGGGAATGCCCTGCAGAGCTGCCAAGGACCCAGATGCAGGGCTGGGATCCTGTTCCAGCATGGAGAGTTTTGTCCCCAAATGCTGCA
Organism: Oxyura jamaicensis; assembly: GCF_011077185.1. Taxonomy (NCBI): domain Eukaryota; kingdom Metazoa; phylum Chordata; class Aves; order Anseriformes; family Anatidae; genus Oxyura; species Oxyura jamaicensis. Next base: position 2,427 of record NW_023304467.1, read on the forward strand.
TGGGGGAGAGCAAAGGGAATCTCCCTGGAGCAATCCCTGTTCTGGCTGGGGCAGATGCCACAAGGCAAATGGACCCATTTGCTTGGCCATGCAGGGGTGCCAGCCTGCCCACTCACTGCCTGTGGCCCCCTGTCTGCCTGCACCAGCTCCGTCGGTGGGCAAATTGCCATTTTCACCCCAGGAAGCTGCAGATTTTCCCCAGCATGCCAGCAGAAACAGCTCTCATAGTGGCAGGGTTTTGTAGCTGTCTTTTCTGAGCTGAAAATCCCTTTGGCCTCAAGCCTGTGTGTGGGAGGCCCAGGGAGCAGGGGCTTGGCGGCAGGGACAGGCAGGGTGGTGAGGCTGATGGTGGTGTTTCCCTCTGCATGCAGGACGGAGCAGCAAGGTCAGCGATGCCATTGCGGACAAGTTCGAGCAGCGCGCCAGGGCTGTGGGCCTGAGTGAAGATGTGACCTACTACTTCCCCACATACGGTGGGTGCCACATGGTCACCCAGGAGCAGGGGTGCCTGCAAGGATGGCTTCACCCGGGGGGTCTAGCACTGGGGTTTGGGGTCTGGCACCACCGGCATGGGGAGGGGAGGCATATCCATGTGTGTCTGAGCAGCTTGTGTCCCCATGTCACATACAGCCCTGTCTCCACACCGTGCTCTTCCCAGGGGACAAGGATGCAAGGACAGGACTGTAGCTTGTGGTGTCCCTGGGGTGCGTGGCTGTTGTGACTGGGCAGGGTGACGGCTTCAGGCTCTCTCTCTTGCAGGGTTTTGTGACTCCGCAGATGAGTTCCACATTCTCAATGGTGAGTTGCAGATCCCAGGCAATGCATTGGCCGCCGGCATGCACCAGCCTTGGCACAGGCTACACAGCCCCATGCCACCACTGCCCTAGCAGTGCTGGTCTGGAATGGGATGGGGAGTCCTTCCTTGCCCTGGTGTGGAGCAAGGAGGTGGCAGAACATCACCCAGGATGGCCATCAGCTGCACCCTGGAGAAGCAAAGCTCATTTTGGCCCCTTTGTGGGTCAGGCTGAGCTTAATGGGGTCTGTGCTGGCATTTTATGGGGTGAGGGCCTGGGATAGGGTGCTCTGTTATGGGGACAATGTAGGGTGAGTGCTCATGTCCCTGGGGACAGCTCGATCATTTGTTGGTGGTGCTTGGGTGGGCTGAGGTGAGTCTCCAGCCCTGGCACTGGTCTCTGACATCTCCCCAGCCCCCCAGCACTTCTCTTTCTCTTCCAGAAATGAAGCTCTAGATGGAGGCAGACTTGCCAAGAAATGCCCAGAACTGATCCCTCACCTCATCCAGCTGCCTACAGACACAGGGACAGGCAGGGACAAGCTGGGGCTTGGCCAGACATCGCTGCAGTACAGCAGCCCTTGGGGCTCCCCAGCTCCTCCAGCTGCACTGGCAGCCCCCCAACCTGACCTTGTTGCATCCCCCCATGGCTTTGCATCCTTCACCCCAGTGCCCTGCAGCAGCCAGCTCCAATAAACACAAGAAAAGGGTCTGTGTACAGGCAAGTCACCTGTCAATAGCCCCAGCACTGCCTCCACCCTGGGCTGAGCCTGCCGGTGCCACTGCTGTGCCCCAGCTTACTGCTAGTGGCCTGGGGGGAGTCAGCTGGGAGCCATGTAACCCCCCTCCTGTCCCCAAGGACCCCACAGCCCCTTGTCCTTTCCCTGAACCTCACCTGAACCATGCAACACTAAGGCAGGAACAGTGACATTTCCTGATTTACTCTGCAGTGCTGTAGTATAGCCTGGCTGAGTGAGAAAAAGCCCAGATTGTCCAGTTGCCCATGGCAGCATGGCCTGGGGAGCACACATAGTGATGTAGGCTGGGAGGACTTGGGGGGCACTGGAGAGCTGTGCTGGGTCAGGTCTTCCCCTCAGGGACCCCAGGAAAGGAAACCACAACCCTGCAGCAGTCCTGCTTCCCGTTCCCAGAGTCACCGGGGCAGTAAAACAAACCATGCCCCTGCCCCTGCACTGGGGACCATGGTCCTCAAGGGGCTGCTGCCATTTGAGCCAGACCCATAGCATTGCCTGGCAGAACTGTATGGCTAGGCTGGGGGCATCCCTTGAGCACACTGTTCTCTGCAGGGGCTTGGCCCAGGGCTGCAGGGTTAACCCTGGGGGTGCAGGACCACCCCCCCAGCCTGACGTGCAGCCCAGCCAGGGCTGTTTTGGGTGAGCGGTGCCAACCCCCGTGGTGCAGGCAGGGAGGTTGGAGGGGAAGGGGCACAGCCCCCAAAGCAGCCCCTGGCCATTTCTGCTGATGCAGGAAGCTGGAAAGCCCCTTCCCGATAGTCCCCCTCCCAGCAGGGTGATCCGCAGTCCCTGGGGTGGGAGCAGCACCCCACCCCCAGCACCGCATTTTGCAATCTTAGCGGAAACTGGTAACACATGGTGTTTATCAGGGACTTATGTAAGGACCTGCCACGTGACTCACCCGAAGCCAGCCACTGTCCCTGCTGCCCACGTGTAAGGCAGCTGCGTCCAGCTGCACTTACAGACCCCCCAGGCTGCCTCCAAGCCTGCTGCACCGCACAGTCTGGGTGTCCCCAGCCCCTCTGGTACAGCTCACTGTACCCAGCTGCAGGGCTGCTCCCCAGAAGTGCCTGTGTCATGGTGGAGACGCAGCACGGCGATGGAGTTCCTGCCTAGCCCATGTGTCTGGGGTGAACTTGTTTGTAGGGTGCAAATGCCCAGGCACTACAGCTTTGCCTGTCTCATGTTGTTGTCAGTGCTCCTGGGCTTGCCATGGGCCAGCACCCAGCTTTGCCACCCCAAAAAAAGCTGAGTGAGGGGGGCCCTTGGGTCCCCTCATGCCACCCTGGCAAGGAATCAGGGCAGCTGTGTCCATGCACAGCACAGAACAGTGGGGACCCATGTGAGTGGTCCATGCCTCCGCTTCCCGATGGATAGAGCTCTTTCCGGCGCCCAGCACCCCGAGGGCCCATGGCACGCACCCACACCAGCTGAGGATGGGCTCATACCAAGGCTGAGCCTGAGACTGGCATGCAGTGGCTCTGTCCCGCTCTCATGACGTTCAGTCCTACCCAGATCGGCTTTTGTTTTGTTTTATTAAATCCACAGAGCTGGGGCCAGCTCAGCTCCCAGCACATGTTGTGCAGGGCAGGCCGGGCTCACAGCTGGATGCGGGGAAGGGAATGTGCTCAGGCGGTCAGGCAGGGTGGGCTGCCGAGAGGGAAAAAACAGCTGTTGTGAAAACACGCTCCTTATGTAAAGATCCTTGGCAAGGCCATGCTGCAGGGAGAGCTGCAGGCTGGCAGCACAAGCGCCTGACAGAGCCATGGCCCTGGGGCAGCACAGCCAGGCTGGTGCTGTGTCCTGTGCAGCCAGCCCTGTCCCAGCCCTGTGGGAACCACTGCGGACACCCAGTGACGACCCAAAGCACAAGGGCTGGGGGTGCTCAGGGTGTCCCCACCGCAGCTCCTCTTGGCTGCAGGGTGGCATGGGGGAGGTCCTTCTGGCTGTGTGCTGTTGTCTAGGGAGCTGGCCATGGGGGTCTGGCTCCCCCCTGGCTGCAGTGTCCCCCAGCACCCCTCAGCACACCCTCAGGGTGCTCCAGAGCTGCATCCTGGCAGGACTCACCCTGGCATGTGGCAACTGAGATGCCGTTTCAGGCAATGCAGGGATTTGGGATTTTTTGGGGGGGGTGTCCCATGGGAGCACCCAAAGGTGCCCATGAGTCCCACAGGTCAGATCAGGACTCAGAAGGTACTTGGTGTTCCCTCTGCATTGCTTGGGCACCTCTCCAAGTCTGAGTTCTGCAAAGCAGGCAGCCAGCAAGCCCTGACCCCCAGTGCTGCCCCTCTGGCATCCCCAGCCCCCTGCCTGTGCTGGTGGCAGCACTGCTCCCCCCCCTCCCCCCCGCCCCTATTCCCAGCACTCTGCAGCTCTGGGGGCAGGGATAGCCAGCGAACTGGCTGCAAGCTGTGTTTTTGCTGAGGAGCAGTTTGGCATCCCAAGGCAAACATGTAATATCAACAGGAGGGAAATTTTTGCAGGTTCCCAGCCTGCCCTTTGGATTCAGCTCTCGCCCCTGCTCTTGCTTGCATAACAGCACGGGGAAAGATGGGCTGGCCTGCCCAAAGCACTGGCCCCCGGGGACCGCTGCACTGCCTGCCCATAAATAGGGGCTCAGCAGAGTGTCCAGTACTGCAGCACTGACTGCACCTCCCACTCGGCTCAGCTCCTACTCGGCTCAGCTCGGCTCGGCTTGGGGAAAACAGGCACCGGGGACATGCAAGCCACACTGCTCAGCATCCTGGGGCTGGCCCTGCTTGGGGCGCTGCACGCACAGGACAACATTCCAATGCAAGCCAACTTCCAGCAGGACAAGGTGACCCAGCCCGACCGGCCTCACCTGCGTGGGGGCCGGGGCGTGCGGGACGCTCATCTCCCCAAAAATGTGCAGAGAGGGGGTAATAGATGGATTAGGGGCCAGCCTCTCCAGGTGCAGGGAGGAGGGGGGGCACCTGGTGCGTCCTCATCCCCTGTCCCTGGGGGCCTCAGTTTGCTGGTTCTGAAGGGGATGCAGGATGCAGGATCCAGGATCCAGCCTGTGGGGTAGGACAGAGCAAATGTGGGGCCAGCCTGCCTCCTGTGCCGTGGGGTGTCCATAGATGTACAGGAATTTTGGAGGGGGGACTGAGGAAAGCAAGCTCAGTTTGATAGGCAGTGTGGAGGTGGGCCATGGATCTCCCTCCCCAGCAGAGCCCACCCACCTCGAGTCCAGGACCCCAAAAAACACAGGCTGTTGTGCCAGCGGAGACTACACATCCCTCTCTCCTCCCAGCCTCTGGATACTGGCATGCTCAGGGTGCCAGAAAGACCCCTCCTCCCTCCACAGTGGGCACGACAGAGCAAGGAGAGCCTTGGGGTCCCACTGTGCTGCGGGAGGGGTCATGCTGCCAGGTCCTCTAGGGGTGCTCTGCTGGGGGGCACGGCCACCCCAGGGAGGTGACAAGGATGGAGGCATGTCCATGCTGGCCCCAGTCTAGGCTCGACCATGGTCCTGGCTCCTTCCTTGCGCCATGGACAGATGCAAACAGCGTTTCTGGTCTGGGTGGTGAAAGGCAGTGAAAGGCATGTCGTTGGCCAGTGGTCACCTTGGGTTTTGTGCACATCAAGGGCTGTAGCAGCTCCTGGGGGGGGGGGGGGGGGGCGGGGGGGAGGACTCTGGACAGAGTCCTGCCACAAAGCCCAGGCTAGCAGGGAAGGGAGAGATGGCCTGGGCTGGGGCACCCAGCCCAGCGCTCAGCAGAGGTTATGTGCAGCTCACAGGGAGATGGTACAGCATCGGCCTGGCCTCCAGCTCCAACTGGTTCAAGGACAAGAAGCACCTGATGAAGATGTGCACCACAGTCATCACTGTCACCGCAGATGGCAACCTGGAAGTCAACTCCACCTACCCCAAGTATGAACAGGCGGCAGAGGGGCAAGCTGTAGGGGACATGGGGGCAGCTCTGGGCGCTCCTTGCTCCCAGGCTGGTGTGTGGCCACTGGGGGGGCAGCAGTGCCATGCCTGGGGCTGTGTGCAGGCTGAGCTCCAGCCTCCTCCAGCCCTGCTGACATTCTTGTGCTGTGCTTCCCAGGGGTGACCAGTGTGAGAAGAGGAACAGCCTTTACATCAAGACGGAGCAGCCCGGGCGGTTCAGCTACACCAGCCCACGTGAGCATCCGACCCCACTGTGGGGCTCCTGGCACCTCCTCTGGCAGGGCAGGATGGAGCTGGGATGCAGCCCGAGCTCCTGCCCCGGCCAGGACACCTCAGGGCAGCTCACACCCTGCAGGAGTCTGTGGCTCCCTTGTGGGGTCTGGGCTCGGTGCTGGGGGCTGAGATGTGCCCATTCCATCCTTCGCAGGCTGGGGCAGCAAACACGACATCCGTGTGGTGGAGACCAACTATGATGAGTACGCTTTAGTGGCCACCCGGATCTCCAAGAGCACCGGCACCTCCACCATGGTGCTGCTCTACAGTACGTCCTTGCCAGCCCCCCTGCCAGCCCCCCGGGGCCTTGACAGATGGGGCCCTCAGGGTGTTTTGGTGGGGATCTGTTCCATGGGAGGGGGCAGCAGGACAGCCCATGGCATGGCTGGGTAGGGTCCCCCTTCCTTGGCCCCTGCCAAGTCCTTGCTGGATTTCCCATGCCCTGGGGCCATCCTGCAAGGGACAGGGGCCACCTCTCACCCTGCTTTTGGCTGCAGGTCGGACTAAGGAGCTCAGTCCTGAGCGCCTGGAGAGGTTCACCCAGTTCTCCAAGGAGCAGGGCCTGACAGATGAAGAGATCCTCATCCTGCCTCAGACAGGTAAGAGCAGGCAGAAACAGAGGGGGTGGCGGGGAGCCCACAAGTCCAGGCACGTTGGTTCAGCCCCCAGCGCCTCTGGACAGAGGTGGGGGTCCTCAGAAGGGTGTGCTGGGGCAAGCCCCACACCAGGTCCTGATGCTGTCCCCACCCCAGGGAGGGGCTGATCTCTGCTTTTCTTCTTTTTGCAGACAAGTGCATGGCAGAGGCTGCCTAGGTGAGTCCTGCCCTTGCTGGGGCTCAGACCAGCTTTGGGGGAGCTGGGGGTGCCCTGAGACTCCCCATCCTGCAGAACCCCTACCTCTTCCAGCCCATCAGGCTTCTCAGCCACAGCCCAGCTCCTCTTGCTGGGATATCTCCCATCCCCCTGTGGCGGGTCCCACCACATCCACATGGGGTAGCCCTTGATGGTGCGTGCCTGCACCCTCAGTGTGGGGCTGCCAGGGCCACCAGAACCCCGTATCCCCCCCGCCTGCCAGCTCAGCATGCTTGCCTCCCTTCTCTTCCAGGCAGACCCACCAGCTGTTGCCGACCCAAGAGCACTGCAAGCTGGTGGCCACCCCATCCTATCCCCAGCACCGTATCTATCCACTTTCACTTCCTGGCTTTGCACCCCATGCCTGTACCGTCACCCCCATTAAAGCCCATGTAAAACACCAGCCCCTTGACCATGTCTTCTGGGTCATTGTGGGGGGGGCACCCTGATGGGCCCTCCCGAGGTTTCCCTTGCTTGTGCTCGTGGGGAGGTGGCTGCATCGGGGGGGGGGGGGGGGGCCAACGGACACACGCTGCTGGTTTCAGACCCCATGTGTGCTTGTGGGGTGCTGCCTGGCCATGAAACTTGTCCTGTCTGGGGATGAAAGGCTCCCAGGACTGGAACCAGCTGCAGGGATCAGCTTCAATCTGGCCTCTCAATCACCCTGGGCAGTTCCAGCTTCTCTGTCCCAGTTTCCCCTCCAGAGAGCAGGCTGGCAGCATGGGGATGGGGCAACGGGTGATTGCAGGGGGTTGTCTCCCAAACTGGGGCGGCGGGGGGGGGGGGTGATAGACATGAACCAGAGCAATGTCTGTGAATGTCAGATGTAGCTCAGTCCCGGCCACCCCAGCGGTCCCTATACCGTGATCCTGGACCCTCCCCAGGAGCAGGGTCTGTTCCCAAGGGTACTGGGCTGTAGCTCAACACCAGGCTAAAGCCCCAGCCCAACCGCCCTCCTCCTTGAGACAGGATCCATCCTGACACAGCCAGACCCTTTGGCCAGAACATGACAGCCAGGAGGGGAGTGGTGAGGGCACCCTCTGTGCCCATGTCCCCGTCCCTGGACACCCCATCAGCACAGTACATTGCCCAGTCCCAAACATGCTCTGTGCTGGGTCTCACACAAGGCTGCATTCAGTCGGGACTGGGCAATTAAACTGGGAAGGGGCCAATGCTGTCATCTAACACGGGTACGAGTTATCAGTGCTCTTATGTAACCTGTTGCATAAAGGGGGGTGGGCAGGGACTGCTGCCAGCAGTGGGGGCTATAAAGGCGGGTGTGAGAAGAGGCAGGACTGTGTAGCCTCTCCAGCCTGTATCCAGACCCCGGAGAAAGGATGACCACAGTGCTGCTGAGCCTGGTGCTGGCCCTGCTCTGCCTGCTGAGAGCAGGTGCCGAGGTCCCTGTGCAGCTGGACTTCAACATGGGGAAGGTAACAGCACAGGGTGCCAACCTGGCCAGTCCTGTCTGGGCTGGGGCACGGTGACTGTGCTGCGTCCCTGGGCACCCCCTGGTCCTGGGCACCCCTGAGCACCCCCTGGTCCTGGGCACCCCTGAGCACTCCCCAGCCCCAGCTCAGAGCCTGCTCCAGGGCTGTTGCTGCGAGGCCATGGATGCTTGTGCAAAACCAGGTCAGTCCTAGTCAACTGTAGCCCATCTCCTGCCACAACGGGCAGTCCCAGTGGTGGCACCACTGCAGGAATACACCCTGGGGCTGTGATGGTGCCAGAAATGCGGAGCTTTCCCAGGGAGGACTCCATGCTACCACCCTGGCACAGGACAGGTGACAGGTCCCCATTTTAGGCTTGGCTGGTCCCTACAGCAGGAGGCAGGTCCTTGCAGAGGGTGGCAGGTCCCCTACCACAGGCTGTCAGGTCCTACAATGGGAGGGCAGGTCCCCATGGCATGCGACAGGTCCCCTGTGGCAGGTGGCAGGTCCTCCACATCTTTCCCGAACCCTGCTGGTGATGGCTTGCTGCAGTTTGCAGGGAGGTGGCATATCGGGGCTGCCATTTCCAACTGCCCCGTGTTCCTGAGCATGAAGGACAAGATGAAGTCGTCCATTGCCACCATCAGCTTCACACCGGAGGGGCACCTGGCTATGGAGGCTATCTTCCCCCTGTGAGTGCCCAGCTCTGTTGCGCGGCTGTGGTGGGCTCTGCTGCAGATTAATTTGGTGCTCATGGTGTCCCCCTTGGGCCAGGCACTGGCTGTGGCTGCAGCTGGGTGGGCAGCATAGTTCTGCAGATCCTGCTGCCCTGCCACACTGTCCTGCCGCCACGCTGGCTTTGAGCTCTGTTTGCTGTTCCAATTTTCTCCTTCCAGGCCAGAAGAATGCAAAAAGGTTAAGCTGCTCTTCCAGAAGAGTGGACAGCCAGGGCACTACACCAGCACAGGTATGTGTGGGCAGAGGGACCCCAAAAATGCAGGGCAGGCAGCACAGGTCCCCTCCGTGCCCAGGGGACAGTGGGAGGCAGGTTTGTCCCCTCTGCCTCCATCACCTGGTGAGGGACAGACTGCAAGCAGGCAGCAGCTCAGCCAAATTGCACACAGCTGCTGGCTCAGAGGCAGCAGTTCACTTCCCAGACCCCATTGGGGCACATTTGGGCCAGGGCCCTGCCTCACGCCACCTGACCAGGCACTGTCTGGGGTCCTTTCAGAAAATCAAGAAAAAACGGACTTGAGTGTGATGGATACGGACTACAAGCACTATGCCATCGTGTACACCCTGAGGGACCGCGGCCAGGAGCCCAGCACCATGCTCCAGCTCTACAGTGGGTGTCGCAGCGGGGATGGGCACCCCAGGGCTGGGCTGGGCCGGGCCATGGGGAGTGGTGGGTGGCAGGGTCGGTGCTCCCCATCGCCACCCAGGGCCACCACATCGGCACCCCAGCATGCCGGCACCGAGCCACACCCCAGGAATTCACCTTGGGGTGAATGAAACATTGCACCACCAAAACCCCCAGTTTACTCTGGTTTCTACCAGATCCTTGCCTGTAGTGTTTTGGTCAGGCTGCAGACCCCCAGAGCTGCCAGCTGCTCTGCTTGGAGCTGGGTGGGTGGATGCACGGCCCAGGGGGGGTTAACTCATGTGGGGTGGGGGTTGTACCCCCTTGCTGCCAGCCTGGCATGGCCATGGGGTACCCGGCGGCTGTCCTGCACCTGCTGTCCCCCCTCGCTCACCAGCCTTCACCTTGGGTGTCTGGCTGCAGCAAGGAAGCAGGATGTGAGCCCCCAGCTCCTGCAGAAGTTCAAAGAGCTCTTCCATTCTGTGGGCCTGACTGAGGACATGCTGGCCATCCTGCCACAGTCAGGTAAGTGCCAGGGATGGGGTTGACCCGCATGTTCCCTCTGCACCAGGAGGCTCTACAGGTGCTTGGGGACCTCCATGTGGGAGCACACTCACACCTCTCTTTTGGTTTAACAGATCAGTGCACCAAGGCTCTCGCGTGAGCGTGGTCAGGGGAAGCTGGGCTGAACAGCCCCCCAGTCCCTGCTAACCCTTCATCCATCCGTCCTGGCTTCCTGCAGCTGAGGGGCTGACACAAGAGCTGTGTCCTCCAGAGCTGGTGGAGTCCAGGCTCAGCTCCCCCCTGCCGCCCCGGTGCCTCTTCCCATCCTCTGCCAGACCTGCTGCTCCACACCAGGAGCACACCTCTCCCGCTGAAATAAACAGGTGCAAAAGCTGCCCCAGAACTCGCTGATGTTGTTGGCAGGACTGAGGGTGCTGCCAGATACCCTGAGCTCAGCCTCCCTGGACCCAACCACAGGGCAGTCCTTTGCTTCATGATTTGCAGAGCACAGTGCGGAGACTGGTGTGTGTGCCTGTGTGTCTGTGTGTGCGTGTGTGTCTCTGTGTGCGTGTGTGTGTCTGTGTGTGTGTGTGTGTCTGTGTGTGTGTGTGTGTCTGTGTGTGCGTGTGTGTCTGTGTGTGCGTGTGCATGTGTCTGTGTGTGTGTTTGTGTCTGTGTGTGTCTGTCTGTGTGTCTGTGTGCGTCTATGTGTGTGTGTCTGTGTGTCTGTGTGTCTGTGTGTGCGTGCACGTGCAGAGGCTGGGGAAGGAGGTGCATTGGGGGAACCACTGAGGATTTGGGCAGGGGATGAAAAAACGGTGTTGACCAGGCAGCCCAGCAGGGTGGGCAGCAGGCAGGGCTGAGCAGGGAGCCTCCATGGCCCTGCTGCATGGGCTCTAGATCCTTATGGGCTTCTCATCCCCAGGACACCCAGGTCCCTTCTGAGCCACTGGCCTGGGGCACTCAGAGCTGCCCAGGTGGGAGTGGGACTGTGCCATGTCTGCTCAGAGACCCCCACAGGTGTCTGCCAGCACCCTCTAGCCATGCTGCAATGAGCCCCAGGGGTGGCAGAGCCCTGCCTCCAGTCCCCCTCCTCCCACAGCGTGGAGGCAGCCCCCGCCCCCTTTTTTCCCCCCCCCCCCCCCCCCCCAGGCCCCAGCAAAAGGTGGCCAAGGAAGGGGAGTCCCTCAGTGCCCGGCCAGGCATGGGGCTGTGAGGAGGCAGCACGGACCCGCCTGGGACTAATTCCCAGAGCCCTTTGGAGCCTGGGCACAGCACACCCTGGCATGGAGGGGACACTCAACAGTGACAGCAACATGTGTCACTGGCACCCTGCACTGGCACCCAGGCTTGGGTGAGTCTGGAGGCACAGGCAGGGTCACTGCTGTGACAGTGCTGCCCGCAGGCTACATGCTGGGAAGGACTTCCCTGCTCCTCCCGGCAAGGGGAACAAGAAGTACTTTTGTTCTTTCACAAGAGATGTAAAATACTGGAAAATCCTCATTTTTGTCTGTGATGTAATAGCGGTCCTGCAACCCCACTACTCAGACCCCTCCTTGGGGCTTGCAACACTTTCTTCCTTCTGTAAGAGGCTGTTTACCTTGGGCTGGTTTCAGCCCTCCCAAGCCACCACCTCGCGCCCCAGGCCAACAGCAGCACGCAGTGTGGGGCGGGGGCAGCACAGCGCTATAAAGCCAGCAGCCCCAGGACCGCTCCCCATCCCGCGGTGACACCACAGGCAGCTGCGCAAGATGAGGACGGTGGTGCTGAGCCTGGGGCTGGCCCTACTCTGCTTGCTGCCTGCAGAGGCTGAGGCTGCAGGGCTGGACAGGAGCAAGGTGACATGCAGCACCCCAGGGAGGGAAGCGTGGTCTCTGGTCACCAGGGTGGGGGCAGGAGCAGTGTTTAGAGGCTGGGGATGGCTGGGGATGCTGCAGCCACTGCTGGCTCTGCTGTGTACAAGCACTGGACACCCAGGCGAGGACTGTTACCCAGCCCCAGCAGAGGGATCCAGCAGGGATTTAGGTGCCTGGATGGGATGCAGGTGCCATGGCCTGGGTGCTGTGGGAGTTTGCAGGTGTCCTGGCCACTTGGCCCCCCAAAAGGGACGGGTCCTGCCTGGTTCTCTGGACCTACAACCCATTTATGCTGCCAGATTGCAGGGAAATGGTACGTCGTTGCTCTAGCCTCCAACTCCAAGTTCTACCTCCGTGAGAAGGATAGGCTGAAGATGGTGATGGCCAGCCTCTCTGTCCTGGGGCAAGACAAGCTGAAGGTCTCATTTGCAGCTCTCACGTAAGTGCCAGACACTTTCCTCCTTGGGCTTTACTGAAGGAATCTGTCCGGGTCTGCATCCAGGTACCTCTAGCCAGCACCCCAAAAGACCTCGGCAGGGGCTGAATCAGGGACACCAGCTGACATCACCCACAGGTTTGAACTCAGGAGAGCTGGGCCATGGAGACCCTGGGGCCCCAGTGCTGCCCCAGGCTGTCCAGTAGAAGCAGGGACCCAGCAGCCGCAGGGCACAGGGCAGAACAGGCAGCCTGGCGGCAGTGTGAACATGGGGCAGGCAGGGTCTCAGCATGGAGGCTGAGCCACCCTGCTGCATGCTGATAAGGGACTGCACAGAGCCTCCTCATTACGGCTGGCCTCATCCCACCAGATCAGAGTGAGAGCAAGGAAGTTGTCCATGAGACCCACAGGACTCTTGGGTGCCAGCACCCCACTCTGGCAGTCCAGGCACCCAGTTGCTGTGGGAATAGCAGCCATCCATCCCCATCAGCCATACCAGTCCCTCCCCTAACAACACCTCATGCATTTGAGCTAAGAACACCAGAGCCATTGTCCCAGGGCAGGGAACCAGCTGGGCACAGTGATTCCCCAGCCTCTTGCAGGGACAAACCCAGCTGGCTCTGAGCATGCCTTGAGGATTTGTGACAAAGCGTCCTTCCCTGCCTTGCAGACCGGAGGGGTGTAGGAGACGGGAGACAATCTTCAAGAAGACCAGTGACAACGGTGAAGTCTACCTCTCAGGTGAGTGAGGACAGGGTCCTGGCAGGGGCAGGGGAGCATCCATCACTCACCTGGCTGATGCAGGGTCAATCTGCAGCAGGGCTGTGGATGGCTGCTCCCAGGGGACAAAACAGCAGTGGTTTCCCCTGTTCCCAGCACAAGTGGTAGTCCAAAATTGGCTAGGCTGCTCTGCCACCTGCAGTGGCCATCCCCTGTGGTTACTCTGCTGTGCCATCATCTGTGGGCTCCCCTAGGCTTTTGGAGGAGCCTTTCCAAGAGGACAAGCTGGGAGGGGGGGGGGGAGGTGCAGCAGAAATAGGGTCTGGCTAAGTCAGGCCCCTTGGCTCCATGCACAGGCATTCACACTCTTACGGTCCTTACAGGAGCTCTCAGGGGAACATAATTTTTCACTTTTCTCCATGTCCTTTTTCAGAGGGAGGTGATAAAATGGTACAGGTGCTGGACACTGACTACAAGAGCTACGCAGTGATCTTTGCAACCAGGGTGAAGGATGGGAAGACCTTGCACATGCTGAGGCTCTACAGTGAGTGTCCAGTCTAACTGGCGGGATGAGGACTCAGGGGTCCTGGGGACACCTCGCATCACCCCTGCCCATGTGCTAGCTCTGGTGCAGGAGCGGGGCAGTGCTGCTGCTTGGCCCCACATAGAGGGGGGGTAGGGGAAAGGGGCTGCGGTTTGGGGCTGGGTCTCAGGCTTCTGCTCTGTGCCAGGAGTCCACAGCCTTAGGTAAGACTCTTGGCAAAATGGAGCAAAGAGTGGGGGTCCTGCTGCAAGGGAGGGTCAGAAGTTGTGGAGATGGGAACCAGGAGATGAGATGCTGTGGTGCTTGGGGACACCAGCGCGAGCCCATCAGCTTTGTCTTGGCCCATGGGAAGGTGAATGGCATGCCCAGGCACCCAGCTGGAGGTCCCTTGCTCCCTGGGAACTCTACCACCACCTCCTGCCCCCCAGGGGGTCATCATGCCTCCCACCCACCTAACTTCTGTCCTTGACTTCAGGCAGAAGACAGGAGGTGAGCCCCGTGGTCATGGCACTGTTCAGAAGGTTTGCCAAGGAGCAGAACTTCACCAACGAGATGATCCAGATGCTGCCCAGCCAGGGTGAGCATGGCCCAGCACCGTGTTCACACCAGCCAGGCTGGCTCAGTCCTTATGGGGAGCCTGAATGTGCTGCAGGGGCTTGTTTGGCTGTCGTGGCCATTGCTGCATGGGGTGGGCAGCCAGGAGAGTGCCAGTGATGAGGGGTGCTCTGGCTTGGCATGCCATGACTTCTGCCTTACTCAAGTCCATCTCTGGTTGTCTGCCTCCTTCTGTGGGTGCTAAATGGGACTAGTCAGACCACAGCCCTGCACTCAGCCTTTCTCTTTATTTTCACAGATGAATGCAGAGTCGATGAACCATAGGTGAGTTGTTGCAGTGCAACACAGCATTTGCAATGTCCTCACCTGAAAATTTCCCCCTTGATCCCCCAACAAGGGCAACCATGAATTCCTCGCATTACTCTAGGGACCGAGTTGTTTGAACCTGTGCTGGCGGTCACACCCAGGTAGGACCATTTCTGTTGCAGCTGCTCTGCAGCAGTGGGCACAGGGCCCCCTGATGGAGATGCAGCTGCCTGACAGTGGGCAAGGACACCTGGATCAAAACCCACCAGCTCAGTGGAGAAACAGCTGCTGAACTCATCAAGCAGCAAGGTCCAAAACGCTGATTCTTACCAAAGGGAACTCACTGTGATGAATCAGCAAAACTAGCAAGAAATTGGGTTGATATCTCACCATGCGAAATGTAGAGGTTGTTGGCCCACTGGACAGCCCTAGCACATGATTTCCCACCACACCAGTGCACATTCATTTGCAGGGGTAGGCTAGAAACTCATCCCTGGAGATGGCTGAAGCCTACAGACCTGGGGAGAACTGGAAGAGGAAACACTGATCCTGGTGGAGAGCCCGGCCCTGTCCACTCTGTTGGCCTACCCACCTTAAATACTCCGCAGCCCACCTCTCCTGGTTGTTTTCTAGGAGGCACCAGATGACTGGATAATGCTGCTGCTCCCCAGATGAAGCAAGACCCATGTGCCAAAGCTCCAGGCTGCTGCTCTGCTATCCCTCTTCAGGGCTCTGATGCATCTCCTGCTTCTCCAGTACACGGTCCCTGCTTTTCACCCAAATAAAGAGAACCCCCCAAAAGCTTGTTGTAGGCATCTGGGGAGAATCTGGAGTGTCTGGGCATGTGCTGCCTCTTGTTGTCCTCGAGGGGTTGGTGGATGGAGAACAACCAGGGGTGATCATGCAGTGAGCTCACCCGAGCAAGCACCTTCTCGGAGCCCAGCAGCCCGAGGGGCTGGGCTGGCTCCTGGAGCAGGACCACAGCCAGGGTGAGGTGAGGCAAGGGGTGGAGGACCTGTGGCCATGTCCATTCTCCAAATGACCTTTCCTCTGCTCACCTGCTGCGACTGCAGCCACCTGATCATCTGAAGCACAGCTCATGCACCAGCTCAGGCTGGGCCAGGGCAGGGACAAGATCCTGCTCTAGGCTCTAGGTCCTCTTAGCCCCCTGGCTGCAGTGTTCCCAGGGCTGGTGGGAGGTGGGGATATCTGAAGTTGTGCCTCTGGATCCAAGCCCAGAAAAGCAGCATGACCCCGTGAGTCCCAAAGCATAGAATCATAGAATGGCTTGAGTTGGAAGGGACTTTTAAGATTATCTGGTTCCAACACCCCTTCCATGGGCAGGAATGCCACCCACTAGACCAGGTTTGCCATGGCCCCATACCACCTGGCCTTGAATACCTCCAGGGATGGGGCATCCACAACTTCTCTGGGCAACCTGTTCCAGTACCTCACCACCCTCTGAGTGAAGAATTTCCTCCTAACCTTTAATCTAATTCTCCCTTCTTTTAATTTAAAACCATTCCCCCTTGTCCTATCATTATTTTCCTGAGCAAAAAGTTGCTCTCCATCTTTTTATAAGCCCCCTTTAAGTACTGAAAAGCTGCAGAAAGCCTTCTCCAAGCTGAATAACCCCAGCTCTCTCAGCCTTTCTTCATAGGAGAGGTGCTCCAGCCCCTTGATCATCTTTGTGGTCCTCCTCTGGACCCACTCTAACAGCTCCACATCCTTCTTCTGCTGGGAAGAGAAGAGAGGCACAATCTCCTCCCTCCCCTGCTGGCCACCCCTTTGTTGATGCAGCCCAGGATACAGTTGGCCTTGTGGGCTGCAAGTGCACATTGCTGGTTCATGTCGAGGTTTTTATCGACCAGAACCCCCAAGTCCTTCTCTGCAGGGCTGCTCTCAATTTGTTCTTATATTGGGTTTCTATGGCAAGATTTTGGTGGTAGGGGGCTGAAGGGGTGGCCTCTGTGAGCAGAGCCTAGCAGCTGCCCCATGTCAGATCAGACAGCTCCAAAAGGGAACTGCTGCTGGACAGAGCTGAGCCATGAGTGAAGCTAGTTGGGCCTCTGGGAGAGCAGATTTAAGAAAGGGAAAAAAACACTGCACAACAGCAGCTGGGAGAGAGGAGTGAGATCGAGCCCTGCAGCCCCTAGGGTCAATGCAGCAGGAGGGCAGGAGGTGCTCCAGGCACGCAGCAGCAGTTCCCCTGTGGCTTGTGGAGAGGCCCCTGGTGGAGCAGACTGTACCCCTGCAGCCCATGGGTCCCACATGGAGCAGATCTCCACACTGCAGCCCGTGGAGGAGCCCCCAGTGGAGCAGGTGGATGTGGCCAGGAGGAGGCTGTGGACCATGGAGAGCCCCTGCAGAAGAAAGGGGGTCTGGGCGGAGCTGCCGCCCATGGGGGACCCGTGCTGGAGCAGTTTGCTCCTGACAGATGGACCCCATGGTATGGGCCCATATTGGAGCAGTTCTTGAAGAGCTGCTGCCTGTGGGAAGCCCACACAAGATCAGTTTGGGAAGGATGGCATCCTGTGGGAGGGACCCCGTGTGAAGCAGGGGCAGAGAGTGAAGGTATAGGAGTGGCAGTGGAGAAGCGCAGTCCCCATTCCCCTGTGCCACTCGGGGGGAGGATGTAGAAGAGGGTGGATGGGTGAAGGTGTTTGTTTGTTTGTTTGTTTTGTTTTGTTTTTTTTTCATTTCTCACTGCTCTAGACTGTTAGATAGATAAAAATGATATTAATCTCCTTATGCCGAGCTTGTTTTGCCCGTGACAGTAATTGATGAGTGATCTCCCTGTCCTTATCTCAACCCTTGAACCATTTCCATTGCATTTTCTCCCCGTTTTACTTTGAGGAGGGAGAGAGTAAGAGAGTGGTGAAGCCACTGAACCACCTGAACCACCACAGTTCTTTCTTCCAGTCTGTACTCATGTCTGGGACTGCCCTGATCAAGATACAGCACCTTGCACTTGGACATCTTGAACCTCCTTAGGTTCACATGGCCCCACTTATCTAGCTTGTCCAGGTCCCTTTTGGAAGCAGCATGACACTGGTCCGACTCCGGGCTTCCTTCAGGTCCCAGACACAGGGCTGGACCTCCCCATCCTTTCAGAGCCATCTCCCCGTGCTGCCGTCCCTGTAGAGCTTGTGCAAGGGCTGTGCTCTACTGAAGGCTGCTCCAGAGAAATGGTGACACAGACAGCTCACCCTGAAGTCAGATCAACTGGTGGTGGTGGATCTGTCTCCAGACGCCATATTCCTTTCAATTCATATTTCTGAAACCCTGATCCATCCTATTCTTCCGCATGCTGACATTTCCTGCTCTCTTCAGCTCCCCAAATCCACATACGAAAAATAGCAGCCCACCCAGGACAAGCCATGCCCCCAGCAAAGCTCTTGTGCCCCAGCATCTCATGCTCACTCAAGCAAAGAGGTGTGGCAGAGTGCAGAAATCCTCTCCACTTGACTTTCCACACTGCCTGTTCCTGGCCAGCCTTGCTGGCCACACAGGCTTTCATTTCAGCCTACAGTCTGCCTCCTTGCTGTGTGCTGGTAGGAAGAATGCTGAGCAAGTTCTGTCCCAGTGCTGAGCCCATGTTCTCAGCTGTTCCTCCCCTATCACAGGGAAAATATGTTTGGGAAACTTCCCCTCCTGATCCTGGTGTTGAGCAGGGCGAGAGCTGGTTGCATCCCAGCAGCGGCAGGGTGAGGGAGCCTGCTGGGACTTCCCAAGCTAGTGTCATCTCCATCCTTCTTGGGAAGGAGCCCAGTGTTTCCAGCAGGACTTCTCCTCCCTGCCCAGTCTGAACAGGAACAACTGTTCCTGGACTGGAACAACTTGCTATCTGCTGTGCTCCTTAGAGTGCTGCTCCCACACATAGCTTTGCCTCGGGCTTGTTTTCAGTACATTTGTTGGTGTGGATCACAACATCCTGCAGGTAGCCCTGCCCTTTGCCAAGGGCTCTGTGTGACAGGGAATCCCGGTGTTTCCACATCATGTTCCAGCCAAACATTTCCTTCCTGCCATTGTCCTGGGCATTGTCCAGGCAGACAGTGGTGAGATCATTTCTCTCTGCCACTGGTGCTTTCCATTTCCCTGTCTGCTTTCTCTCCATGCCTGACTGGCCACCCAGAGCAGGTCTGCACACAAGCTGAATTTTTAACTCTCTTATGGGTGCAACACCCCTCCATGCGGAGGGGGAAGGGTGTCCATACTGCACCCCCCCCCACCTGCATCTAGACTATAGCTGTACCTGCTGCTCACCAAGGGAGTTTTCACCACGATGCCCTCCCCAGCCCAGTGCTGCTCAGCAGTCAGGTGCCATCCTGGCAGCTCCATGCTGGGAGCCAGGGTGCTGGGTGCCAGGGCAGAACTCCTGCCCTGCCCTGCCCTGCTATAAGCTACAACAGCTGTGATGCACCAGGCATCCCCTCTGGATCCTGCCTTCAGCTACACGCAGGTACAGGGGCAAAGAGAAGCACAGGGGATGGGCAAAAAGGAGGTTATACCTGCCCCACTTTATTTTCACAATAAGCCTTGCTAGATGTTGTTTTATAGCTAATGACTTCCATGGGACTTTGTTCCATTAATTTATCTAACGGTGTACTAGGCTATTGGCAGCATCCTGTGCTGAGAAGCAGATTGGCGCAGCGGAGCTCAGCCCAGGTGCTGGCTGGTGGGGAAGGCTCTCAGGGGAAAGAACAGAGTGGTGGTGGGGCAATGGAGGCCCGGGTGCATAACAGCCAGGAGGTGCTGAGCACTGCATTTGTGAGAAGCTCTTCTGGAGACTTCACAGCCAATGGCTGTAGTGCTTGCAGGTGCTGTGGAGAGTAGCTTCCCTATTCATCTTCTTTGTGCTGATCCAGATCTTCCTCACTTTCCCAGCTGGAGGGACCTCTCATCCTTCTCTCTCCCTCCCCTGCTTAGCCTGGGTGACTGGATCTGGACCTCTACCCAGCCCTGAAGATGTGAGTGAGACCTTGGATTTGCAGAGTGCCTTGTCCTGCTCCCTACTCCACTCCTAGCACCTCCTCTTCATGCTGCATCTGCCACTTTCACCTCCTGCAGCATGAGGGTGAGATGTTTAATGAGGCACCGTCAGCATGGTGAGCTCTCTGGGTAGCAGCAGCAGGCTAAAAAACAGCCCTGGGTTGGGAGAAAACAGCTCTGTCCTGTGTCACTGCCTTGATACTTGCTTCTCTGAGACCTCAGCGTCACTGCCCTGCTAAGAGGCTGACCTTGTCTCTTCAAGTTTAGCGCCCTTTTTAGGTCACCTGGGGTCACACCAGCCAGCATGTGCATTAGCACGTGTTGATGAGGCTACAGGGGTGATCTTCCTCCCCTGGAAAATTGACTCATTTTCTCTCTCTCAGCCACTCATTTAGCCAATTGAGGATCTTCCTCCCCATCTATGGCAGTTTATCCTCTGCAAGCTTTGACAAAAACTGTTCCCAGATTACCAGATTACTCATATATTGTTCACTCCTCCAGAAATTGTATTTGTGAGGTGTGACTTTCCTGTGCTAAAGTTGGATTCAGCCTCCCTTGTGACATAATTTGACCATGCATTAGCCAGTTCTGCCATGTATTACAGCTCTTACAAGTATGTGCCTGCTCTGCATAGTAGGTCTACTTATCTGTAGTCTCTACTTCTGAGAACCCCTTTAAAATCTGGCATAATATTTGCTTCCTCTAGCTTTCTGGTGAAAACTAGAGGTACCAAATGTGAGTATAAGCAGCAGACAACATGCTACAGTGAAAAGTTTGAAATTCATACTTGATTTATGTTGACTGGAAATGCCATCTCCTTTGTTTTACTACTTATTTGGACTTCTCTTTTGATTGGATAGACCCTTTAATGTGTTTTTAAAAGAGATATTCTAGGCTGGGTTTCAAAAAAATATCCTTCTCAGCCAAGGCAGTTGCCAAGTTTCTTTGCTTTTCCATCAGCTTATTTTCTTTGAATATTCAATCTGAATTTGACCAGCTCGTGGTCAAACAGATCCTGTTCCTGGATCCTTTGAAGAAAAGACTGTATGTAAGTGCAGATGTTATTCCTCAGAACAAGTGGGCAAGTTTTGGTGTCTTTGATGCTTGTCTTGTTTTGTTGCTAGTCAACTTACTAGGGTTCATTTTACTGTCTTCATAGGGATGCAATTTTAAGAAAATTTCTCTTATTTCTGACCAGCTTCTTTAAATTGATTTAAATGCACTGGTTTCCCTTTATAACTTTGTTTAAGGTTTGTATCTTCTAATAACAGCTTAAGTGCTCTGAGCAAAGATAAACAATCTCTGTGCCACATGTGACATTTAATCCTTTTGACTTTACTTTTTTTTACCCCTTTTAAAAATAAAATGTAAATGTATGGGAGCATCTCTGGTTCTAAGCATAGCACTCACTGTACTGAGAAGAGCATTTTGATTCCCCATGAATCAGATCCCCCCTGCAGCTCAGGATCTGTGTTAGAACCTTGTGGATGTCCCATTGCATGCATGGGTGCTGGCACCTCTGTTGTCAGCTGGCAATATGGTTGTTGCAGTAGGAGTCACTACTGCAGCATGAGGTTGTCAGATCTTGTCTGTCCATCTTGGACTGCACGAGGTGAGACGATGGGCTTCCCCAGCTGCCACTGTATCTGGGACCTGGTGCCAGCCCAGCTGAGCCTTTCCTTAGCACCCTGGTCTCAGGGTCTGTCTCCTGTGGGGACTTGCCTCGATGGGCAACGGCTCTGTGCCATAGGCAGCCAACTATCTGAAATCTCGTGGGTCAGGGGTGAGCCACCTCTAAATTGC
Source organism: Oxyura jamaicensis (assembly GCF_011077185.1). Taxonomy (NCBI): domain Eukaryota; kingdom Metazoa; phylum Chordata; class Aves; order Anseriformes; family Anatidae; genus Oxyura; species Oxyura jamaicensis. The sequence goes on from NW_023304467.1 coordinate 23,522, forward strand.
TAATTACTGCTTAAAGACACCTCTGTGCTGGGTCCAAGCCCAACAGAAGAATAAACACTGTTTTTGTTCCTGAGTTTGGAAAGGGGCAAATATAGCTCCTGTCTCCAGGCACTGCAGTGGCACAACAAATCCCTTGGAGCCTTTTCAGAAGTTGAGACTGCAGAAGTTCAAAAACTTTTAATGACACCAACTGAGACCTGTTAAAAGTGAAGAAAAAACTCACCGTTGCTGGGGCAGCAAGGGCCATAGCTTCATGAGACACTGGCACAGAAAACATGGCAGGCTTTGGGTGTTCCTGCTTCCTCCAGGTGCGCTGTTGAAAGCACATAATTATTTTCAACTTGGATCATCTCAGGATGTGGCTTTATACCTTGGCTCTATGACCAGCTGATCCAACACAGCTGATGGAAAGTGTCAGGTGAGGGTGGTGAGCAACGTGACTGGGGACTGCCCAAGCTGCCAGGTCCAGCATCTCCTGAACTGTGTGAAGATGTGTCACTCCAAGCAATGTCCAATGTCAGTGATAATGTGCATCTTGGGGACAACAAAGCTCTGGGAACTGGCTGCTGTTCTGGCAGGCAGGGCTGTCATTCAGAGAGGCCTCAGCAGGCTCCCAAAATGGGGTAGCAAAAACCTCCTGGTGTTCAGCCAAGGCATATGCAAAGTCCTGCCCTTTGGGAGGTTAACTCCAAGCAAAGGGCAGTATGGGCCTGTGGGTGAGATGGCAGCTTTGCCCTGCACATCCAATGGTCAACAAACTGAGCATCAGTCAGCTGGGTGCCATTGCAGGAAAGGTAGCCAAGTGCATCCTGTTCTGGGTTAGCAAAGAGTGGCCAGCAAATCAAGGAGCACTTTTGAGATCACATCTGGAGAGCAAGGTCCAGTTTGGGGCATTCACTGGGGCAGGGAGAAGTGCTGGGGCAGGGAGAGATGCTTCTGTTCCTGACCAGCTTCCCCATCACTCCCCTAACCCCAAAGATGTGGATGCTGTCAGGCCCCACACTGGCCTTTGAAGACTGGTGAATCTGGGGGGAAACCTCCTTTTCAGTCCCAAACTTCTCAGAGGTGAAAGGTCTCTGAACAGCTTCTCTGAGCACAGAAACAACACACCTTGCACTTGCTAGACCCCCCACTCTTTTATCACTCTATTATCACTCTTAATTCCAGACCAGCTTGTCTGGAAGAAACCAAGGTTATCCAAGAAGGCCAGGGAGTACATTCTTGGTTGCAAAAGTGAGGAAAACAAGCTAGGAAAGGAGAGCACAGGCAGAAGAGCCTAACTCTGACATGTTCCCAGACTCGGGCTTTTGCTCCCAGGTGTCTCTGAATCAACCAGGCTGCAAGCCTACAGCACTACCCTAGCTGCACAACACGACCACTCCTCTGAGAGCCTGCAGCTGCTGGGACATTCAGACAACTTTGGACCTGCCTCCAGGCCCAGCCTCTGGAGGTCTGGGGCTGCCTCATGGGGGTGCCCTCGGTTGACACTGACCACAGGACTCCGTTGTCTTTACTTGCAGTGTGCTTCCCTGCTCCCACAGCATCCTAAAGGGAATGGCTCAAGGGGCTCTGCCTGAGCAATTATGGACTCTACTGTAACAGGGGATCTTTTCCCATGTGCCTCCAAGGTGTATACTGAATACACCCTGCTGTCCCAAACCACTTTTGCTGCCATACACACCTGGCGTGAAGAGAAGAAGCACCTTCTCAAGGTAAGCTGTACAGGCACTGGGTCCTTGCATGTCCCCAGCCGATGTGTGGGAGGACTGTTCAAGGGCAGGACAGCTGTAGGGTTGAGGAGGGCTGGCATTTGCCCCATGCAGAGCCCTGCAAGGCCAGCTCTGCTCTGCTCTGTCATCCTCTCCCAGGACTGGCAGATACAGGCCCTTTCAGTGCTGCTCATGGCCCAGTGGCTTGTTGAGTACCCAGGGTCCTGGGACACGTCTCAAGTTCACACCGCTGCAGCTCGCCTGCTCAAAGCACCAGGCGAGCCCTGCCTCTCCTTCAAACACAGCTCTGCCTGGGAGCAGACCTGTCACTTGCTTATGTCTCAGTGTTTGCTGTCTCTTCCCAATCTTGGCATGATATAGTTCTGCAAACCCAGCATGACCATAGGGTTGGTGTGTGCTCCACAAAGAACAGCACTGACCAGCTGTCCCCATTCTATATTGAGCTCACTTGTCTTGTATTCGATTTGTTTGGAAATCAAAAGCTGTTTAATTAACAGAAAGGCAAACATACACTTCCAGTGACTGGCTGATCATCCAGTTAGTGACTATCAGATCCACATATTTAATTGCAAACCCCTACAGTTACTCGAAAATGAAACGAAGATGCCACTTATATCCCAACTAGTGCCAGAGAAGCCAAGCTGGTTTGTGGTGATGCTCTGGGGAGACCGGAGGCCTGGGTATGCTCCCAGGTCTGGAGGGGCAGAGGGCCATGGTATGCAGGGAGAGAGCTGGGGGTTTCTGGATTCGTCTTTGTGCTATCTTCCAGGAATGTAGTTTTCTACCTCCACTTCAATAAACTGACACTAAAGGCTCTGTGGACATCTACTTACAGTCAGAGCATGTTTATTTTAGGTAAAGGGAAAAGATTTAATTGGTGACCAACGTTTAGGAACCAAAACTCCTCCTGTATTTACCCTGGTATGTTATCACTGTGGGGTCTAAACCATATGAGAAGGCATCACATGGCACCTTGACTCTTTGTCCAAATCTTGGTGCATTAGAACTAAGGATGTGATTCCTAAATACAAAACATTTTTGAAATTCAGTTTAAGCTGTTAGCTGACACATGCTTGTCCATGCCAGGCCCACCCACAGCATGCTCTAGCGAACGGCTCTGCTCCCTCATGCAGCAGTTGCCTCCCTGCTGGGCTTTGCTGCTCCAGGCTGACCACATTGCACCACGCACTGCCCAGGGACTCTCCCTTCTGCAGGCATAGTGCCATGGCAGAGCAGCTCCCTCTTCCTCAAGCGGGCTCCCTACACACCACCTGGCAAGGTTTCACTAACATAGCATCACTATTTTCCCACATAGACTGGAAACCTTTCCTCCTGTCCCCATGGCCAGTTTGGCTTCCCCTGCCACACTCATGATTTGTCATTATCCTGGGCTGGCCAGATTGCTGGGTCTCCCACTGATATCCCTGTGGGCCAGTACACTCCTCCACAGTTGCAGAGCTCCTGTACCCAGCCAGTTCTCATCAGCATGTCCCAGCTCGTGGCCTCCCATTTCCCAGCACATCGCAACACATGGTGCTCTGCTCTGGAACAACTTCAGTGGGGACAACCTGTCCCCCCAGGTCTCCTAGGAGCTTCCCCACTGCTCCTTGCCCTTTCACCCCTGCTCCTCTCAAGGTTACCATGGGGTTTTAGACATCTTTTTCTGAGATCCAGGCAAATGATAGTTGCGCCATTCCCACTGCTGAAGAAACCAAGTGTCTTACAAGGGCTGGACAGATGGTTTGTTGGGTACAATCTCCCCTTGGAAGCCTGGGTTACATTTTACTGTAACTTCAACTTTTCTTTCCTCTAAAACCTTGCAAATATCCAGTGCTGGATTCTTATTCTCCTATCAGAGGTAGCTCTCATCACAAAGATGCTTTGCATCCTCGC
>NW_023304468.1:0-9169 GCF_011077185.1 Oxyura jamaicensis
CCCCCCCCCGGCCCTGCCCCGTGCCCCAAACTCACTGTTAGGTGGCCTCCAGACGTCCTTCACTGTCACCTCCAAAACCTTCTCGAAGATGGTGTTGTTCTGCGCACGGGGAGGGCCGGGGTGAGCACGGGGACAGCGCTGCCCCACCGGCACCGCCCCGGTGCCACCATCCCATGGGGACAGCGCTGGGTTCCCCCATGCCCCGGGGGCTTTGGGGGACCTGGGGTGCTGTCCCCAGCTTGGCGATGGAGACCGGTGGCTGGGGACCCACCGAAATGGGGACCGGCATGGTGCCAGCACGGGGACACCCCTGGGCACCCCGGGACAGGGGCATCACACTGACCTGCAGCCCGGCCTTGCACTTGAGGGTGGCGGAGAAGGGGACGTGGCCGCCCTCGGGGACGGCGTAGGTGAAGCGGAATCGCCAAACCTTCCTGGCCCTGCTGCCGGGGGGCTCCTCCAGCACGGCCACGCTGGAGCTCTGCGCCTTGTTGGCCTGCACCAGCAGCAGCGGCTCCGTCCCCGGTGCCACCAGCCAGCACTCCTTGAGCTGCAGGTCGGCCGGGTAGTCGTCCCAGCGCATGGAGGCCTGCGGGGGGACGGGGTGGCCGTGAGGGATGCCGCCCCGTGGCACAGCCCCCGCGGTGGCCGGGCGCTGCGGTACCTGCACGAAGGCCTCCTTGTTGACCTCCAGCTCCGTCTGCGGCGCCTCGAAGGCGGCGGTGGGGAAGAGGCGCAGGAAGAGCTCCCGTGGGATCTGGCACTGGAAAGCCACCTGGGGACAAGGACAGCGTGAGCCACCCCACGGCACCCAGTGAGCCGGTGGCACCGGTACCGGTGCCGGCACTTACCCGCACGCTCCTGAGCGCCGAGCCCTTGGACAGGCTGAGGATGAGCTGCGAGGAGGGGAGGAAGGCTCGGTCAGCCCGGCCCTTGAGCTGTCCCCATGAGTGTCCCTTGTCGCTGGTGGGATGGGGACACCTCCCGGCCGGGGCCGCCGCTCACCTCGTTCTTGGCGTTGCCCTGGCTCTCCAGCGAGGTGCCGCAGTGGCTGAGCGGGGTGCGCAGCATGAAGTGCGTCGCGTTCTTCTCCGCCTGGCAGCTGATGTCCCGCAGGGTGATGTTCACCACGTCTTTGATGGGCTGAAAGAGAAGCACCAGCCGTGCCCCCTGCTCCCTCCGGCGTGCCCGGCCAGCCCCCCCTCCAGCACCCCGGCACCCAGAGCAGGATGAGACCCCCCCCCCCCCCCCGGCACGCAGGCGGTGCCCTCACCTCCAGGTGGGACCTGGCGATGATGATCTCCATGGTGTCATCCGTGCACTTCCAGGGCTGGAGCATGAGGAGCAGCACGTGGGGCAGCGTGTCCGAGGTGGGGGCCGGCGGCGTGGGCGTCGCGGGCGGCTTCCTCGGCACCTCTGCGGGGAGAGGACGCGGGGAGCTGAGCAGTGACACCCCAACAAGACCCCCGAGCCCAGGAGGGGTGCCGGGGACCCACCGTGCTCCTGGATCTCCAGGGTGATGCGGGGGCTGATGGGGATGGTGGAGTAGGAGGCGATGACGCTGTAGTTCTTCTCGAAGGCTTTGGCGACCAGGCCCTGCTCCGTGTCAGGCAGCAGCTCCCCCCTGAAGAGGTGCGTGAAGAAGGACGTGATCTTGTAGGTGCCAGAGACCTGTGGGGGTGGCACGGGGTTGGGGGGGGTTAGCGGTGCTGGGGGCATCCGGCTGTGAGCAGCCACCGGGGTCGGGGCCGCACCGAGGTGGGGACGGGCTCTGGGGGATCACGGTGCAGCGAGGGGGCTGCCGCGTCCTGGGCTGGTGTCCCCAGGGCGATGTCCCCTCCTGCCAACCCTCCATGGGCTCTTTGCCACCCCCTTCCCGGGGCCAGCGAGGGGACGATGGCGGGACGCCGGCCGTACCAGGAACTGGATGTGGCAGCTGTTAAGCGAGAGGAACCAGGTGAGGTTGGCCCGGCTCTGGAGGATGAGGATCTGGTTGCTCACCACCCTCTCGGGACAGCTCAGGGACAGGTTCACCTCCGTGACGGGCGAGCTGCAAGAGCGCAAGACCCCCTCCAGCCTCAGCCCCCACTCCTCCGGGTCCGGGGCCTCCGAGAGACCCCGACCCCTTCCCCAGGTTCCCCAAGCTGTGCCCCCCCGGGGGACACACGCAGGGTACCTGTGCTCAGGCTGCAGCCGGATGATGTGGGCAGCCCTGGAGCTGTGGGCGCCGCCGCTGGCGCAGCCCCTCATCCCGTGGAAGAACACCTCGGCGTCCAGGTGCGGCGCGGCGTTGAAGCGCTCCTGGGGGACGCAGTCCGGGGGGCTGCGGGCATCTGCGGGGGGGTGCAGGCAGCGCTGGGGGTCACCAAAACCAAACCACGCCCGGCGGGCATGGAGAGGGTGCCCAGGGGAACCACCTCCCGCAGCATCGCCCCGCGGACCCAGTGCATTCCCAGCACTGGGAGCAGGGAGAGCACTGCGGCTCCTTCCTCCCCCCGCCCCGGTGCCACCCGGTGTCCCCCCACTCCCCGCCATCCCCTGTCCCCCACGCACCTTCACCCAGGCGGAGGTGGATGGCACGCGGGTCCCGCAGCTCGCTGTAGGACGTGATGCCCCCGTAGCTGCCCCGCGCCCAGTCCAGCAGCTGCCCCTTGCTGGCGGCCGCCGGCAGCTCCCTGTGCGGCACCGTGGTGCTCCCCGGGCTCAGGGTGGCGTCCTGCGGGCGAGAGGCAGCCTGAGCCGGGGCAGGAGGCACGGACGCATCCCTCCCCGGCTCCGGCTGCAGCTGGGAAAACTCAGGAGCCCTTCTCGTGGCACGGAGGACGCCGGTTTGAAGGCATCTTGGCTGGGCATCTCCAGAGGCCTGCCTCCATCACGGCTTGGGGTCACAGCGTGGGGACCTGGGGGAGCGGCGCGGCCAGCCGGCGGCACGCGGGGAGCTCGGCCCACTTTATTATTAGCCGCAAAACAAAGCCGGAGGTTTATTTTCCTAACAAAGCTCCCGGCCCCGGCTCAGCTCGCTGGAGCCAAACCCCATCGCTGACCTTCCTCCCGGCAGCCGGAGGAAACGGGAGCTTTTTCAAGCCCCGTGCGTCATTCGCCGCCCAGCCTGCCCCGCGCTCAGATCCGCCGCCGGGAGCCAGGCGTCCCCTCAGCCGCGGGCACCGCGAGCATCGTCCCTGGGGAGAGGGCACCGGCGTCCCCCGTGGGCACCCCAGGCACCCCAGGGATGTCCCCAGCCCTGCTGTGCCCCCCCCCAGGATCGCTCCCAGGGGTCTGTCCCCGCAGCACTCACGGTGAGGACGACCAGGTCCGGGCACAGGGAGGTGATGGAGGCCAAGCACCGGGAGCACTGCAGGACCAGCACCGTTGGCCGGGCGCAGCCGCTGGCTGGCGGCGTGACAGACACCTTGAGCACAACGGATGGGGCCTGGGGGAGCAAGGAGAGTGTCAGCACCCCGCAGGGCTGGGACACCCCATCCCGTGTCCCCAGAGATGGGGCAGCAGGGAGGGACGTCGGGCTGGCCCCAAACACAGGAGGCTGTGTGGTTGGGAGTTATGGCCTTGGGGCGGGTGAGGGATGCAGGGAAGCCACAGAGGGGCAAAACCCTCCGGCTGTGCCCAAATGAGGCACCAGGGTGTCCTCGCACCAGGGGCAGAGCATCCCCACGCTGGGGCCAGGGCACCCACCGTGGGTGTCAGAGCACTGGGGACCGGGCGGCGGGCTGTCACCTGTGGGGACTGGGGCATCCCCCACTGGGAACTGGAAATCCCCAAAGACCGTCCAGGACATCACCACACCGGGACTGGAACACCCCCAAAGAGCAGCCCAGGATAACCCTACCCCAAGACTGGCGCATCCCCACACTGGGGCTGGACCATCCCCAACTCCATGCACCGGTGCATCCCCACCCTGGGTACCAGGACCCCAACCCATGGCTATCCTGGCCCCATCCTGACACCGCGGAGCCACTCCAGCCCCGGGGCAGCCGCAGGGCTCGGCTCAGCCGGAAAACCGCGTCAGGAAGCCGGGGAGCCAGGCGCTAAGTTTGGAAACCACCGCCCGGCTCAGCGCTCGCAGCACGGCGAGCCGCCCGGGGCTGCGTGGGCACCGAGGCACGGCGCAACCACCGCCGCCGGCCGCTTGCCCGGCACCGTAGGGCCGAGGGCACCGCCTGGCCCGGCCGTGGCCCCGTGGGCGAGCTCGGCCGCGTGGGTGGCCGGGGACCCCGGGTGGCCCCGTGGCGGCGGGAGGAGCCGGCGCTGGTTTTCCTGCCGCGTGTTTTGCGGCGCTCCATTGTTTGGTGCCCGCCGAGCGGAGGGAGGCTCGGTTTGCGTCTAGCCCGCTGCGGCCTTTTTTTAGGTTTTTCTTCTTGGTGTTATTATTTTTTTTTTTCTCTCTTCATAGGGAGCTGCTTATAGAAAGCGGCTTCCAGTAATTCTTCTGCGAGCGGAGCCGGGTCCCTGCCCCGCTCCCCCCGCGCGCCCAGGGCTCGGTGCCGGCGAGCCGAGTGCCGCAGCCGTGACATCAGCGCGTGTCCCCCGCCGCCTCCGGTGACAAAGCCGGGGCACCCCCGGCCCTGACGCTCAGCCTCAGGCGCCTGCCTGCGTCAGGGCCAGGTTTCCCGTCAGGGCGTGCGGGGTGAGGCCGTGCCGGGGCGCCGCGGGCGTGGGGCACTGCAGAGGCTGCCCCCAACGCGGCTCCCCCTGCGCCGCCCCTGCCCAGCGCCCCGAAAAGCAGAACTGGGAGAGCTGGGAGGCGGCGGGGGGAACGCGGTGCTGGGCAGCTGGGGCCGGGCCAAAATCTGGTGCTGTGCTTTCTGGGGCCCCGAGAGCTCGAGGGGAGCCCAGCCTGGGCCCTACAGCAGGGTTTTCCCCCCGAGCTGCCTCCTCCTGCCCTGCCAGCGCTCTCAGGACCGCACCAGGTGGGGACGCAGCCCTGGCCTCGCTGCCCTGCTCTGCCCATCGTCACCCCGAAGCCACCCGAGCGCCCAGGGAGCGGTTATCGCCCCGAGGCAGGCAGCAAAACACTGGTGGCCGCATTTCCGCTGCAAGTGATGTGAGGGCCTCAGGCCTCCCTGCATCCCTCCTGCCCTCCTCAGCGCCGTCCCCGTGGGTGCCGGGCTCTGCCCCGCTCCTGCTCGCCGCAGGGCCACCTCCCCGAGGGACGTGCGGGTTGTGGGGACGCCCAGCGCGGGGACAGTCCCTGCGGTGCCAGAAAGGTGTCAGGAACGTGGCCTTTAAAGGATTTTAAACTTCCCCTCCTGGGACGGAGAAAAACTGCAGCTTCAGCTCGGAGGGGAAGCGCGGCCGTGCGGGGAAATTGCACTGTGGAAAAGGTTAATCTGGTTTCTCTCGCAGTTCCTGATTTAGAGGAAATGCTTTCGACAGCTCCGCGCTGACCGCAGCGTGCCGGGGGCGAGGGGGCCGCATTTACCCGGGGGGGATGGAAAAGGACCGGGGGGGGGGGGGGGGGGGGAGTAGGACATGGAAAAACCCCAAGCTGAGCACCCCGACGGTGCCTGGGGCTGACGTGCGGGGTCCCGCTGGCTCACCTTGGACCACTGGACGCCGAGGACGTGGACTTCATTGGCGCTGTGCAGGGAGCTGCTGCTGACACAGCCCCGCGGCACCGTGCCCGTGCTGTAGGACAGGGTGACCGGGGGCTCCGCCGCCACCGGCCGCAGGTCGCAGCCCTCGGTGCGCACGGGGTCTGGGTGGAAAACAAGAGACTTCGGTCACCGCCACGCGGCGTGGGGACAGGGGACAGGCCGGAGGGGGCCCGCACCGCGACGCCGGCCCCAACGCTGGCTCTGCTCGGGGCCTGCCCGGCGCAGCGATCCCGTAATGGCCCTCGGATCCGGTCTGGAAAAACCCGCTGTCCCCGCGCGGCACCGCCGCGTGCCAGAGCTCCCGCGTGGCTTCCCCTACAAGCGGGCGCCGGAGGCGGCCCCCCCCACACACACATCCCTCCCCCTGGTGCTGACGGAAAATGGGAAGCCCAGGTGTGGAAATGGCACCGAGCTCGGCCCCCGCCGGCCGCCGAGGTGCGAGGCAGGCGGGCGGCCGTGACACCGAGAGCCCCACATGGGGCTGGCGAGCGAGCGGGGCCCCGCAGCTGCCAAGGGAAATCCTGACTGCAAGAAAAGGTGTTTGAAGCCCTGAGCCTGCCTCGCTCGGAGGCTGCCGTGGCCATTTCCCCTGCCCTGAGCTGCGCTGCCACAGCCCGCCTGTCCCTGAATTAGCTCCTGCACCAGGGCACCCATGGCTGGCACAGCAGGGAGGGTGCCTGCCCTGCAGGGTGCTTTGCACCGGGGCGTCCCCGCGGGGCTAGGGGCACCACACTTGCTTTGGATGTGGCCACCGAGCGCTGTCCCTTCCCCAGGGGCTCTCTGGCGGCTCCAGCCACCAAGCTGGGAGGTGACCGGGCCCCGTGCCAGCACCGGGGCACCCGGCGTCCCCATGGGGACGCGGACAGGGTGGCGCGAGGCCGCGGGCACCGAGGCTGCGACAGGCGGCAGCCTGGCAAGGGCCACCCGCGCCGTCCCTGGGCTATGTCGGGGTGGCGAGGCCACGGCGGTGGGGTCACGGCGCAGGCCCCACGGTGACGCTGCCACGGGCCCACCTATTGTCCGGCGCTTCCTCCCCCCGGCGCGGCGGCCGCAGCATCGGGAGGAAGATAAACAGCCGCTTATCTGGGCGCCGCAGCCCGCGGCCCTCTTCCCTCCGCTCCTGCCCCGGCGGCACCGGGCATGGCCCCCGGCCCCCGGCATCGCAGGGCAGGGGACGGGCAGCTCGTCACCTCCCCGGTGACATCCCGCGGGGTGACATCCCGCGGGGTGAGGGGACGCGGCTGGGCTGTCCCCGGCGTGGGGCAGGGATGCTGCGGAGGGGACGCGGGGCAGCGGTGCCAGCCGGGCACCGTCCCCGTCCCCGTCCCGGGGGAAGGCAGCAGCGGTCTCCAGCATGATGTCAGGATCAGATAACGGCGCTCAGCTGGGCCCAGCCTGCGCCCGCGGGGTCAATCAGATAAGGGCGCGTTTATTTTTGTACTCCAGGAAATTTAAAAAAATAATAAAATAAAAAGAAAGAAAGAAAGAAAATCCACTTTATGTTTTTCCAGCCTCCCACCCGCCCTCGGCCTCTCCGCAGCGCAGACGGAGCGGGGAGCGGGGACGGAGCTGCCGCGTCTCCCCGGCGCGTGGATGTCTGGGGGGGGAAATTCCTGTTTTGTTGCGAGCGGATCAAAGGCCCCGGGTGCAGAACAAAGCCCAAGGGTGCCGGGGGTGCCGGGGGGGGGTGGGGGGGGGGGCACGCGGCCAGGGCAGGCGGCGGGACGGGCCCCCGCCAGGCAGGATCGCCCGGGCACCACCGCGCCGGCGGCCCCCCCCCCCCCCCCCGTGCCACCTTGGCACTCGTGCAATGAGCTGGCAGGGCTCGGCGGGGATGGAGGCAGTGCTGCAGGGCTGGGGGCTGTCACCCCCGGGCCACCCCCGGCTGCTGTGCCTCGTGGAGGTGGCAGCGGGGTTTGGGAAGGCGTAGATGTGCCCTCACCACCCGGCACCAGGTTTTCTGGGTGCAGCGCTGGGGGAGATGCTGTCCCACGTCAGCCTGTCCCGGGTCAGCCTGTCCCCAAGCGGATGAAGGCGACGAGCCCTGCGTCCCCTCTACACGTGGTTTCTGCCCCCCAGCAGGGAGCAGCCTCACCCGGGCTGGGGAGGGAAGAGCCAGCACCGCGGTCCCCCCGGGACAGCAGCCCTAGTCCCTGCTGGCACTGTCAGAGGGGGCACGTGGGGGCTCAAAGCCCCCCCAGCCCATCAACCCCCCCCTGTCTGCATGACCCCTTGGTGCTGTGCCTGCCAGGGACACCCCAGCCCCAAGGGTCTGCACCAGAGAGGGCAGGGACTGTATGGCACAGCTACAGGGGACGGGGATGGCACAGCCGTATGGGGTGGGGACGTATGGCACAGCTACATGTGTCCGGGACGGTGTGGCACGGCCACACGGGGCATGGGCTATATGGAAGAGCTCCACACTCCGAGTCCCCTCTCAGGGACCTCAGAGGCACGGTCACGTGTAGCAGGGACTGTACGGCTCAGGGTTACAGGACAGGGACAGCATTGCGTAGTTCCTTAGGACAGGGACCACGGGGCCCAGCTACGCAGGGCAGGGACCACAGAGCAGGTAGGAGAGGGCTGCACCGCAGAGCTGCGTGGGACAGGGCAGCGTAACAGCCATATGGGACGGGGCCCGTACAGCACGGCTAAAAGGCACAGGGACACACCGCTAAGTCGGCTGGGGGACCGCGTGGCACAGCTATCCAGCACAGCCACCTTAGTGCAGGGCTGTATGGCACAGCCACGTGGGATGGGGAGCGTATGGCACGGGTACGAAGGACACGACCTGTGTGGCACAGCTACGTAGGACAGAGACTGAACTGTACAGCTGCATAGAACGGGGGATGCAAGGCACAGCCACGCGGGATAGGAATTACATGGCACACGTACGTAGGATAGGGCCTGCACAGCTACACGGCGCACAGACCTTGTCGCACATCTGTTGAGGATGGTGACCGTATGGCACGGCCACACAAGGGCTGTATGGCACAGCTACAAGGGGCACAACCTACAGCACAGCTACGCAGGAGGGGGGGCCATATGACGGCTGTAGGACAGGGACCGTACGGCACAGCTGTGTTAGATGGGGACTGTAAAAATCAACCCCCCGGGACACGGCCCCAGCCCCCTGTGACAGGTCCTGTAGGGCATGGCCACGGGCAGCACCAGGGGGTGACAGCGGGCAGGGTGCGGGCACCCAGCCCGGCAGCGGGGACCCCAGCAGCCCCCATGGGACCGACCCGTGAGGGACGTGCTGAACCCACTGACCCTGCGTTGCTGCAGCCCTCACACTTCCCTGTCCCTGTGCACCCCGTCCCTGTGTCCCCTCTGCCCACCTGCGGGTGTCCCCATGCCTGCGCCCCCCAAAATCCTTCCCGCGAAGCCACAGAGCCTGCGGTCACGGGACGAGGGCTGCGGGGCCGACAACTAAGGCGGTGAAAAAGTGCCTGGCCCTATTGCCACAAACACCAGGGGAGGCTTTGGGTTTTTACCCTCGTTCCCCACCCCCCCCGGGTCGGTGCCCTCGTTGAGGGGGTCCCGCTGCCTGCCCC
>NW_023304469.1:0-1046 GCF_011077185.1 Oxyura jamaicensis
ATAGAAATATTTACAGTTCTCATCTGTAAATTAAATAATTTAATTAAAAAAGGTTACACATGCTTAGTTCCTTTTCTCAGATGGTTTTTAGAAAACCAGTGCCAATATAACACGTTCAATGTTCAGTCCAACTGGAAATTCTAAGAAGCATTGCTCATTGATGCACGTCCATAGCAGTAATCAGTATGAAGAGGAGTCTTTGCTTAAGTGGAACAAGAGTGAGATTATGAAAAAAAATAATTTGATACCTCTACTTCAATATATTCTGATGACAGAGGATGTCCAGGGCTAAAACATTATCAACTACTATCTAGAAGATTTTAAAAAGACACAAGAGTTGTACATGCATACCCTACAAGTGATCTTTGTAGGCATTTCTTAAAAAAATATTTCTCATCATGATCTATTTTCACAGTTAAGAGGTAACGTAACCTATTCAATGGATCAGATCATTCACATGAATCTTTCCATTGTGTGTCCTCCCCCTTTACACAATGAAATTGTCTCAAATTTGTGCCTCAGTTTACACAGAAACCTGAAAAAGATAATTTTCTGTATTACTCACTGCACTGATTTGTTTATACTGAAAGAATTCTTCCTGCCTCACTTATTAAATGCTAATGAAAAATCCAAACATTTGTAAAAACAAAACAAAATGAAAAACCCCCACAACCATACAACGAATCTATTTTCTGTTCCAATGTTAACAAACATTCTGAGTTCTCCTCAAACCCCAGTTGTTTATATACAAATCAGGAATACCCTACTGATTACTCATGTTGCTGAAATACATCTGAACTGCTGGTGGACTTAGAAGTTCATAGCAATACTACTGGGAATGATGGTCCTGCAGTAGACTCTTATACAGTAATAAGGTTAGTGGGATATCTATGTGGGAATCTATTTGTGCCACTTGGTGATTTGCACTGGTCAGTTCCAGGGATTAATTCTAGATGTACTGTGCTGTAACTGAGCTTTTACCAAAGCAGAAAAAAATCCAACAGGTTTTCTGCTTTCTATTAAAGATACAATACTTACTAATAAAT
>NW_023304470.1:0-8898 GCF_011077185.1 Oxyura jamaicensis
TCTGCCGCACCATAAGGGAATCCAAATCTATCTGAGTGAACATCAATTTTTGCTTTTGATACATATATCTTTCCATGGGGCTGACAGCAAAACCAGCAGTATAGTTCTTTTACATCTTCATGGTGAACAATCCCAATTACACGAGTAACTTTGCCTTCTCTGTCATCAAAGTATGGGGATATAATAAAAGTTCTGTTATCCTTTAATGGCATTATTGTGTTATTTGTAATTTCCCCTCTACATCTTCTACCTTCCTGTATTATTTTTGGCAGGTGAGCAAGTCTCTGTAATCTAAGATATGAAAATGTGACCATTGAAGTTAGAGTAATAATGCACACAGTGGCAGGAAAGTATGATTTTTTCCCACCACAAAACATTTTGAATGTATTTAAATGTAGATGCAAATTTCTTTGTCCTTGCAGTTTATGCTGCTGCATCTGCAGGGTATAAAATATTTAGTATAAGTTAATATTGACTTATGTTCATTGCTGAAGAATTGCAGAAACAAGCTTGGGGCCGAGGACTGCCACTGTGCAGAAAAAAAAAAAAAAAAAAAAAGAATCATAGAACAAACCTTTAAATGAATGGCTGATACTGTCTGCAACACTTTGAATGCACATATATTTCAGATGTTTGGAATATTTTTTGTTAATGCAGGGTTCTTTGGGTACTGAATGTGAAAAAATATGATAGAGGCCTATTTACAAGAGAACAGGGAGCCATTATGCATTATTTTTTATAATGAAACCTTTAGAACATTAAATAGAAATTAATTTTTAAAGCAAAACAAAACAAAAAAAAAAACACATTTTTCTACATAGTGTACATGCAAATGATACACAAACAAAACTCAGTTGGACTTCTCACAAAGTTAGGGGCAGACATATAAATGAGATATATGCAGAATTAATCAAGTTCAGAGAAGAAATATAGTGATCAGGGATTATTACACATAATGGTCCAGATATAGTCTATAAGGTGTAAATTCCCTAACTTGTGCTTCACCACAAATGAGACAATGCACACAGAGGAAGGTCAGTTTGTACAATTCAGCAGAAGACAAGTGGGGTGGGTGATATAAATCTTAGTTTCTCAGTTATCAGCTCTACATTACTTAGCACTGCATAAGGCAGAGCTTGCAGAGAAGGCTGCCTCATATTATTATTACCAGAGATGTGTGTCTTCTGACACTGCATTAATGCTGGTACTGCTCCTGGCATGTCTGGGGAGGGGTCAGCTCTTGAACTTCTGCTGCTACAGGGACAGATGCATCTCTGAGCATCTAGCTGGCCAAAGTCCCTTGCAGCACTCTACTGTGAGCAAGTGTTAACATATGACTGGGAGCCCATGGCACTCAATCAGTAATTTCTGCAACTTGAGCTAGAATTACATTTTTCTTTATAAATTCACCTTTAGCCATCCAGATGTGATCCACAAATAGTAAGGTAACAGCAAGTTTCTTCCAAGGCCCGCTTGTGCTGCAATGATTCTTGGAAGAAGCATGACACAGATGAATCAAATCAATGTTAGGCCAGAAAACTAGACTGGTAGAAAAAAATATCCCTGAATTCCAGCAAGAAGAGTGAGGTAAAATGACAAGATGGAACAAACCAATCCTATTGCACAAGATGAAGAAAATGTTTCTACTGGGCAAGTTATTACTGCAAAAATTCAGCTGCTCATAAACAAACAAACGAGCCACATTTCCATGTATATAATTTATAGAAAAAATAAGTAGCAATGTCATAGGTTTAGTAGATATTGGAAGACTCTCCTGTTTCTTATCCTTCCATTTTCTTCTCAAGGATCTTAATAAAAATCACTTCCATTTTTGGAGGGATATGGTGCCTTCTGAAAGTATGCACGTGCTAGATCTCTAACAATACTTTTTCCATAGCGTATTATTCAGTCTATTGTAAAATAATAATTACACCTATTATTTCACACTTTTTTTTTTCCACATTTCACATACTGCCTAGCTCTATTTTGAGATCATCTAGCTCAATATTTTTTTGCAATGGAACAAAATACTAGCATGTTTAAAGAAAAGCAAAAAAGAGAACTAGAAAGTACTTAAGCACCTAAATCCATAGTTTTGATCCAAGTACCATACTCAGCAGCAACACAGCTTTGGAAGTCCCTAAATTCTCTAGCAACTTTACTGTTTGGCTTGAAAATTCTCCTATGGTTTAGTTTTCTGCTTAAAGACTGTACTTTCCAACCAGAGGGGAAATAATAAATAATAATAATTTTAAAAATATAGCTTCTTAATATAGCAATCTGCATCTCCAAGGAAAAAAAAATAATTGCCCAAGCCTTCAGAATTGTGTGCAGAATTTTCCCAATTATCCTTTCCTCAAAAAGTACAGGAGAGCTATATTCACAATAAAACCCTTAAAGTGCCCTATTTGCCAAGGCTAATATTTTTTTATATTATACTTTTACAGCTATCAAGAAATTTCTTTGCAGAGCAGAACTGTCACAGGGCATCAAAAAGCTCACCGCCTTTCACTATTTAGAAAGCAGAACTTCAGCAGCAGACAATACTGACTCTGTTCTGAATCTGAGGTGGAGAATCCACCACAGAAGTCCTTATAATTTAGGGCAGAACTGCAATTAAATACATGGTTAAGAGCCTGTTACAGTTATGCAAGTCAGTGCTGAAGATTTGTGACTGAGAAAACCTCAAATTTTATGCGTCTCTTTGTCAAACATTTTGAAGTCAGCCAAGAAGTTTCCCTAGAGCATTTAGTGTTCTTATTCCCAGACTGTTATATATTTTAGCAGTCTTACAACAGAGATTGACTTTTCGTCAATCTTACTTATTTCTGAAAATTTTGTTCACTCTTATAGGCTAATTTGTTTTTAATAAAGAAATATCCCAACATATCATCATTAAAAATATACAAGCAATTTATTACCTGTTATTTCTTCTTCTTTTGCTGGCTATAAATGGACGACAAAAAGTTATCATTTCAAATTTGTTTTGAATAGTGAACATCTGAAAGAAAAAGTACCTTTTAAAGCAGACAGCTGAGTGAAGTTTTGTTCAGTTCGGCTGATTTCTTTTGCTAAGATGTATCTACTAATTGTTTATTCTAATCAGATAAAGTGTTTTTTTTTTTTTTTTTTTTTTTTTTTTTTTTTAAGATAATCTGCAAGAAATGTTCAATACAGAACAATAATGAGGAGAAAAAAAAAAAAGTTGGTACAATATGTAGGACACATGCCAACACATTCTACTTCAAATTACTAGTGTTCTTTAATGTGCGTAATAGCAGCCACGCCTACCAGAAAAACAAGTTTTCCTTCTCTTGAGCAAAGCATACAGTTGCTTCCCAAGAACTTCATTTACATTACAAACTTGAATATGGAGTTGTCCAAGCAAATCAAACCTAGGCACATGGGTATTTAAAAGCCAATTGGTTTCCTTCTGGAAATTAATCATGCATGTTGATGTGTCTGCGGTTCACATGCATACTTAGAACTTTTAAAATATACTCTATATTTGGTTTTGTTTGTTTTTTCAGTAATGTACATTTTTTCAGTAAAGTACTATAGGCTTAATTAAGATAGGCAAAGACAGATTCAGACGAGAAAGTATGAGAGAGATCTGAAACAACAGCAGTTTCTAGAAGAAGACACAAAGAACAAAATATAAAAGACACATCAGAGAACTGAATCTTAAAATAAATAGGAGTTAAATTCACAGTTTTCCTGACATGTGACTCATGAATTTTTATCTCCTGAGATTAATAGCACAGAAATCTAGTCAGGAAATACATAAAGTCAGATTAATGAGGAATGGTACATTTTTTATGTTCTCTCACTACTGAGAGTACATGGTAAATTTTAACTTCAAAAATATGTTTCCAGCCTATTTTAAAGAGCTTATTTTCTTTTAATAATAATAATTATTTCAGGCTTCGTACTTTAATTCCAATTAGTATTCAAGTAGAATATGATACAAATTATGCAGATTTACTTTAATACTAAATTAAGCTAATGTTATCAATGACTACTTCACACCAATTTGTTCTTTTTCAGTATTCCTGTTAAGAGCAAAAAGCCTTTCTTCCTCCCTGCATTTATGAACTGCAGTCATATCCCCTCCTAATCTTCACTCTTAATACTTTTTCGTTAAATAAGGCAGGATGTTCTAGTACCTTCTTATAAGAAGCATTCTTCCCTGATAGTTGCTTTTGCACAGTTGGTCCAGTTTCAGTTCATCGCTAGCATAGGTGATCAGAAATACATTTGTAAATGAGAGTTGATATAATATGAGAGATATTCTTTCTTAACATGTGCTAAGATTACTTTTTTTTACACATCACATTGGACAGATACACCTGAGCTTGTCATGAGACCAACATTAATACACTGACTCAGTTTTCCAGCCAGCTGCAGTTACACAACATGCTTTCTTCTGCTGCAAAGTTGTAATAAAGATCATCTGTCCCAGCTGACTGAATTAATTACATTTTCTCTTTACTTACAGTCCTCAATAAAAATAAAATGCTTGAAAACCCTGCACTTGATAGGATTGCACTTAGAAACTTCCACACACTTAAATCATCTTCTTTTTTTTTTTTTTTTTTTTTTTTTTTTCTTCCTAAAAAAGGGAACTACTTGTGCTTTCTTTGCTGCATTGTACCAATATGATCACGACATATTTATTAAACACCTGTCACTGGTTCTTCAGTAACTTGTCTGTCTTAGAATTTTGTAATGGAAATTATTCAATACTGTTCTCTAAATGGAGCATTGTTTTTATCTTTGCAGTACAACTTCGATTTTCAGACCTTCTTTTCCTGAACTCTGCATTATTAGCATTATCCTTATTAAAAGGTGGAACAAAGAGCTAATTTAGTTCAACAGCCCTTCACAGATCATTATTAATCTCACTCACATCTTCCCTGTGTTGTATCCTTCCTCCTTATTTTCTTTGTATTGAGACAGCTGAAGATCTTTTAGCCTGCTCAATTCAGTATCTTCACAAAGACATCTACATTAAGGGTGGTTGTTTGTTTGTTTGTTTTTATAATTCTCACCTTACTCTTCTACCTCTCAAAATGGGGTGGAGCAGAGGTGGAGGGTGGTAAAATAAACTTATTTCAGGGGTCAGTTGACAGATGTGATTACAAAATTTCAGTCACTAATAAACAGTATTAGCATCAGTAGTACAGGAACACTACACAGCCTAAAACTTGGCTTCTTCGGGGTTTAACTGAAAGCAAGCTACTATTAATGGTTAGCCTTATTAATTTACTATTTTTCATAAAATCTATTCCCTCTTCTTTGCTCTATGGCTTTGCCAAAAGCAACCACACAAACCACCAGTGCTTAAATAAAAATTCCAAAGACTAACAATCATTTTGCCATCTTAATCTGGATTCTGTCATTAAACTTTTGATAGTTTAGCTTCTTCTCTTTGAAATGCTAGTGTTCTGGCATTCCATGATCTTACATGATCCAAAGTCAGAAGTATAATTTTTGAAGGGTTAAACTGAGGACAGTATCATTTCGCTGTTGATAGAATACTGCTCATGAAGAATTAAACTGGCAATTTCTATTCTAAATGCAATGAAGGTAAACCAGAGAGTAATTCCATTAACTTAGTTTGAGCCATGAGACTTGCCAAGCACACATCTCTGTACACACACAAAAAATCTGCCATATACCCATAAACCCATTGTAAACAATTAGACTTTGTATCCTTTGAACAGAAATAGGTCAGGTAAAATAAAAGTTGCATGACAATATTTAAAAGAGTGTTATTTCAACTTATCGTCTTCATCACTGTATTGGTTTTGGCTGGGAGATAGTTAATTTTCTTATTTGTATCTCATATGGTGCTATGTTTTGGATTTGTGACCAAAACAGTGTTGATAACACACAATGTTTTAGCTACTGCTGAACAGTGCTTACACAGGGTCAAGGCATTTTCTGCTTCACACATTGGGTCCCTGTGTGTAGTCTGAGGGTACACAAGAAGCTTGGAGTGGACGTAGATGAGAGCTGAACCAAACCAATGAAAGGAAAAAGCTAGGGGAAAGAAGGAGGGGGAGAACTCTTAGGGTTATGGCGTTCATCTTCTCAACTGTTACATGTGAAGAGGCCCTGCTTTTCCAGAAATGGCTGAACACCTGTCTGCTGATGGGAAGTAGTGAATGAATTCCTTGTTTTGCTTTGCTTATTCATGCAGCTTTGCATTATCCATTAAACTGTCTTTAATGCAACACACGTTTTCTCATTTTTGCCCTTCTACTTCATTTCCCCATCCTGCTGAGGGTGGTGGGAGGAGTAAGAAGTGGCTGTGTGGGGCTCTGCTGCCTACCATGTTCTGGTGGTTTTACCCTGTTGGGCAGCTGAACTGCACCACAGCCACTCTCTCACTCCCCCTCCCTCAAAGGTAAAGGGTAAGAAAATATGA
Source organism: Oxyura jamaicensis (assembly GCF_011077185.1). Classification (NCBI taxonomy): domain Eukaryota; kingdom Metazoa; phylum Chordata; class Aves; order Anseriformes; family Anatidae; genus Oxyura; species Oxyura jamaicensis. Next base: position 6,434 of record NW_023304470.1, read on the forward strand.
TGGAAGAGGCTCAATGGTTGAGATAAGGACAGGAAGATCCCTCACCAATTACTGTCACCGGCAAAATAAACTCAGCATAGGGAGATTAATATAATGTACTGCCTAGACTAGAACAGTGAGAAACTAAAAGCAAACTAAAAAATCCCCCCCCCCTCCCCCGCCATCCACCCTCTTCTAAGTCCTCCCCTCCAGTGGTGCAGGGGACCAGGGAACGGGGGCTGCAGTCAGTCCACAGCACATCCCCTCTGTTCCTTCATGGTCACTCTCTTCCCCTGCTCCAGCATGGGGTCCCTCCCACAGAATGCTGTCCTTCCTGAACTGATCCTATGTGGGATTCCCACAGACAGCAGCTCTGCAAGAACTGCCCCATATGGAACAAACTGCTCCAACATAGATTCGGCAGGAGTGGCAGCTCCCACCAGATCACCTGCTACTGTGTCGGCTCCTCTCCACAGGCTACAGGTCCAGCCTGGAATCTGCTCCGGCGGGGGCACTCTTTATGGGCCGCAGCCTCCTTCAGGACATATTCACCAGCTCTACCTTGGGCTCCTCCATGGGCTGCAGTGTGGAGATCTGCTCCACCGTGATACTCATAGGCTGCAGGGGGACAATCTGCTCCACCATGGTCCTCTCCACAGGCAGCAGGGGAAATTCTGCTCTGGAGCCTGGAGCAGCTCCTGCCCTTCTTTTTCACTGATGTTGGCGTCTGCAGGGCTGTTTCTCACTCATCTCTCTGCCAGCTGCTGTTGTGCGGCAGGCTTTTTTTTTTGTTTGTTTTTCCCTTTCTTAAATATGCTCTCACAGAGGCACAACCTGCATTGTTCACTGGCTCAGCTCAGGCCAGCGGCGGGTCCCTTTTGATGCCAACTGGTGCTGTCTCTTATCTGACATGGGGCAGCTTCTGGGCTCTACTCAGAGAGGCCACCCTTGCAGACCTCTCCACGACCACCACCCCTGAAGCCCCTGCCATGTAAACCCAATACACAGGGTTAACCCACAACACACACTGAAATCATTCCTTCAAGAAGTTATGCATTCTGTAAATCTAAAATTAAACTCCCATGCTTGTAGTGTATTCAGATAGAGACTTCAAAAATCGTATTTTACAATTAATAAACACCTTAAACTTACCATTCACGGGTCAACATCTGTACCCCAAAATAATGTTATAGCTGACCAGTATCTTATTTGCTATTTCGTGGGTGGAAATAAAAACCCTGAGCATGGTAAGCCTCTTTTGCAAGTTATGCCAGTTACTGGATCCCAAGCGGGTGTTGCAGCCTGACACCCTCACTGTGCCCAGCAGTTTACCAAATATCCGACAGCAACACGCCCCTCTCCCTGCTGCCTCCGGTCCTCGTCCCGTGGGTTCGCCTTTCCCAGAGCAGGCTGATGCCGCAGCGTCGCTGCCCGCACGACTGTAAACGCAGCGCGGCGCGAAGCTGAGCCACGGCAGGGCGCCGGCGCTAGCGCAGCTCTCGCCCGACACCCACCCCCCCTGCCCTCCGCGTCAACGAAACCAGCAGCGATTACCCGTGGCGGCTGCGCCAGAGCCTCCGTCTCTGCAGCCCCGGGAAAGGCGGGGGCGGCCGGCTCCGTCACCTCCCACCTGGGAAGGTGCGGCAGCTGCGGGCGGGGCAGCGAGCGGCGCGGGCAGCCCCGGCCCCGCAGGACGTCCCGTGAGCGGCTGCGGCTCTAGACGCTCGACCCTACGAGCCCCGGGAAGGGTCCCCGCTGCGCTCGTTCCCGTTATTACGCCCCCATTCCCGCCGACACGCGTGGAGCAGACCCCGCACTCCACAGCACCGCTCGCGCGGGCCTGGGGTCGCGGGCACCTGGCGCTGCCACACGTAATTAACGTGTGAAATAGAAACACAAACAAGTAATTATACTTTCAAAAAGCCAAACAATTAAAGAAACCACCCTTCTTGAATCAAAAACATTTTTTTTTCAGTTTTGAAAATTGCTTCCCTGGATACCTTGCTTCATTTCAGAGCTAAAATGCATTTACATTTGGATGGTACATAAAAGGGCTGTTCTCCCAAAGCTTTACAGGATGCGATCTTCAGGTGCAAGAGATTTTTAATGTGATCTTTGAATGCTATCCAATGCCTCCCTCACACACAGACAACTCTCCACTTTTCCTCCTTACAGACAAAATTTCACTTTTGACCTTACAGTACTGTTTGATGTAGCACTTTGTTAACATTCATGATTAATGATGAGTTATACTTCCACAGTGTCGTATCCCTGATGAGGGATTCTCTGGGAAGATTTCCTTGAAGGGGTACCCGACAGTGATAAATGAGGGCCACATCCATTGGAACATTCACACTGGTCCCATAAGCACGTAGGACAGAGTGGACGGAAGTCTGAATCACCCTTCTTGGATCAACTATCATTTTCTTGGGATTGAAAACCTCTTTCCTGTCAGGTTCTCTGTGCACATGCTGTAGTATGTTAAC
>NW_023304471.1:0-10476 GCF_011077185.1 Oxyura jamaicensis
GGGAGACCTTGCAGATTGTTCTCCTGGCAAAAGTAACCAGGGGCCAGCAGGGCACAGGTCCGATGTATGTGGTCACAGGACACGTGGCATTGACTCTCCATACTCTCCTCTCCGCTCCAGCCCCCTGGAAGCATGCAGAAAGCCACACTCATGCATCCTACACTGCATATTTACTATATCAGGAGAAAAGGCACTAACCGGTGTTGGGTATCTGGCCGATAAAAATAGTCAATAGGAGTGTCTAGACGTGAGAAAATTGGTGGAGGGATGTAGAGAGGTAATTCCCTATTGAAAAATTCTTCCTTCTCTGGTTTGAGCATTAGGACTTTGTCATACATGGAGGTTTGTTTGCCATCAGGACCAGAGTGCATTGCCAGGTACTGGAAATCAGACATTCCTGCGAGAAGGAAACGTTAGAACATTTTGAGATCATTGTGAAGATAATACTTCTCCCAACACTCAGCTTTCAGGAGCAGTTGTCTGATAAGTCAATACACAGGTTTATACAGAAAGGAGGCTGTAACAACAGACAACTTGTTTTTCTTTGCAGTCTTCAAGGGAAACATTTCCCTTTCCCCATCAGCCCTTCCCATCAATCTTTAAGCCCTGCGGACCCAAACACAAGTATTACCTTGAAATTTGTAAACAGTGGTGACAATCCCAACAATTTCCATTTCAAACTGAACTTCTGGCTGGACTGGCTCTTCCGTGTCCACCTGCGTCTTATTCCTCTTGGTCCTCCTCCTCACCTTGAGCAGCATGGTGGAGGTGGGGAAGCGATTGGCGCACACGGGGTGGCAGTAAGGGTCCTTGGGGCGGAAACACAGCTCCAGCCTTTTGGCAGGGTCGGCGTAGATCTGTGTCGGTGAGGACAGGGCAGTCTCTGTTAGCACAGCACCAGGGCTGGAGGCTCCCTGCAGCACCTCGGGGGCATCCTTGGGTGCTCTGACCACATTTGACACCTCCCGTCCCACCTCCCTCACCCGGCTACGGCCCAGGCGAGCAGCATCACCCCGAAGCCTCGAGAGAAACCTTCCCTAACCCATAGCAGCCCACTGGTGAGAGGATCCCAACAGGGAGACCCCAATGGGGGGATCACAACCCGAGCCCCCCCCACCCTACCCAGAGCCTGGACCGAGCTCCCCGTTCCCCCGCAGCCCCTCACCCGCGACACCCCTTCCTCTCCTCCCAGGGTCCGCAGCACGGCTCCGACATCCCGCACCAGCCCCGGGTACTCCACGGACACCATGCGCGGCGTGCGGGGCAGCTGCACCACGGCCGAGCCCCGCTCCCCCCAGCACCGCCCGGCCGCCGCCATCGCCCCGGCCCGCCCGGCAGCCGCCCGGCGCCGCCCCGCGGGCTCAGCGCGATGGTTCCGCACCACCAAGGTTCCTACCCGCCTCGGCCACAGCCCTGGCCGGGTCCCGAGAGCCGAAGCCGGCCGCGAGGCCGTTTCCAGCCCCCCCCGAGAGCTTTGGGCCCCTCAGTACCAGAAGGACGTGGAGGCCCTGGAGTGTGTCCAGAGCAGGGCTGTGAAGCTGGTGAGGGGCTTGGGACACAAGTCCTGTGACGGGCGGCTGAGGGAACTGGAGGTGTTTGGTCTGGAGAAGAGGAGGCATCCTATATCCAGCTCTGCCTCCCGGACATCCCATATCCCGTGCTTCCCACTGTGCCTCCATTCCCTGCCCATGGGCCGCTCTCGCACTGCCCCTCGGCGGGCGCTGCCCGCGCTGCAGCGGCTCCAAGCAGGCAGAGGGCTGGGAGCAATTCTCCTTCCCCTGCTTCTCACCGACCTCTGGGGCCTTCTTTTCCGAGGAAGGATGATCAACACATGGTAAGCAGGCGGTGAGAGGGTGATGGTGTGGGGTAGGGTTGGTGTCACCCACAGTGGTGTCAAGTCGGGATTAATTCCAGGCACAAATCCTGGGTGACAAATCCTGATCCTCATCTTCCTTCCCGAGCTGTAGCTCCCTTTCCCAAACAGACTTGGGCCATAAACCCATGCAGAATAACTTCCCCTGTGTTTGTTTGTTTTTTTAATAGTGAACTGGGCAACGATTCACTAAGAGGTTTGTGTTGCATACGTTACAACTGCAGTTATCTACGAGTTATTTGTTACTAGTCTGGATGATTGTAAGGTGGCAGCATCCAAAGGCACAGATCAGGATTGGGTCTGTCCTGCGACAGATCACGTAGGCAACCGGGAAAAACAATTCCTGAGCCAAAAAGCTGGCAGAGCAGACCAAGCTTTGGCACTGATGCATCAGCAGCTTAACCATGTGTCAATTGCTGTGTCAGGGGAAAACGCTTTGCCCAGAGGCTGGATGTTGCTCCAGGATGATGCTGACTGTCATGCTAGAGACAAAATCATGTCACACCAAAGACATGAAGAAGCCAAAACCACTCAGTTACAAGCAAGCCTTTAATGAACTAAGTCTGTCTTTACAAGGTGTTTTTCCTTAGTTTCTCAGCAGCTCCACAGTTTACGGGGTGGTGGCAACCTGCGGCAGTTTCAGATAGACGGCGTTCCAGTAGTTCACGAATGGGGCTCTCAGGTTCTGCTTCACGGAATCGTAGTTTAAGTTGTTGTTGATATCCAGGTAGTAACCGCCCTCAGTGGTGTAGGGCAGCCAGGTAATGGGCACCTCTGAATACCCCGTGTTGGGATCACTGGGAAAAAAAGAAACAGTTCTGTTTTATGAGGGCGGTTTGTGGACGTAGCAAGGTTTGTGTTGTCTGGGGATCCTGCCTGTGCTCACGGGAGGCTTTAAGTGAGTGCAAGGAAAGAGTTTGACATTGAGACAAGTGATAGCGATTCTGCCTCCTAGGAGCAACTTGCTGACGTGTATTCTCCTCCTTTGGTCCCCCCAGTATCAGTCCTGGCTGCACGCAGCAGCTAACTACTGTCTGAAATCCAGGGTCCAGAAACAAGCTTCAACATTAAGTTTAAGCAGAGATCACAGGTTCTGAAAATGCTGCTGCATTGAACCTGGGTGTCCTCTGGATGAGGAGGGCCCAGAGCAAGCTCCACCACTGGGAGACAGAACCAGATTTGAGGTGGAAGCATAGACAGAGGGCACCCTGCTTTTGAGAACTGCTTCTGAAAAGCTGATAGGCAACAGCAGCAGGTTGAAGTGCTGTAGCAAGCCCCACGTGTGGAACCAGAATCACTTACCCCGTCCTGGCAAAATTGGTCCAATAAGCAATCATGGCAGCTGAGACAGTCCTGTGCTTGGGCAGGTAGCCCAGAGGGGTGGCAAAGGGTTTCCCAAACACGTACTGCAGGTCATCAGCGTGGTCTGCTCCTACCCAGCTTGGGTAGATGGGCATCCGAGATGGCTGGGAGAACACATAGCTGTATGTCTTGGCACTCCTGGGGAAATAAAATAGAGGGGTGCAGATTCATAACTATGCTCCAAACATCAGCAGAGCCAGACATTCAGCCTTCTAAGATGCTCATGTGCTTGGAATTGTCTAAGACTTGCTTTCAGAAAACATCCCTCTATCTGGTAATTTTTAACTTCCACTTCTGATTGTCACTCTAACCCTCCCATCATCCAGCTGGTGTGTCTCATGGATTTGAACATTGCCAGGATGAAGCTGGGTCTTTTTGAGATGCAAAAACTTGTTTTAATGGCAATTTAAAACTGTTTCTCAGCATGACTCCCTTATAGCATTAGAGAAGTAACGTTCGTACAAGCCACATGTAGGTGGCTCCTTCAATTTCAGCCCTCTTCAACAGCTCCTCAGTGCCTTGTGCTGAGAGAGCAGCATTTCAGGGCTCCCCCCAGGCTTTGGGCTGCTGCCATCACTGAGCTGCTCACCGGGCATTCTGCAGGTGCAGGTTCAGTGTCCACTGCGTGGGAATCAGGAAAATGTAGTCGGTAGCCAGGTCCACCACTGTCCTCTTCATGACTTCCTGATCTGGGTTGTCGCCCCACAGCTGTGTGTAGATATCGTACGTGAGGTTGGCTCCTCTGTCCCCCCTGTCCACAGTGAGTCCTTTGACCAAGTCATAGACATCAGTCCTGAAAAGACAAGATTTCCACCAATTATGGACCAGCAGCTTGAAGCGGGGCATGGGAACTGATCCCAACTCCCTTTGACGTTCACCTCCAACCCTGCGGTCAGCAGCTGTTTGGTGAAATAAAAGCCAGGGATTTCAGTGCAACTCTTAGATGGAGGGCATGTGCTCCTCAACTTTCTCAGCAGAGCAGCTTGAGGCCAAATGGGACACAAGCTCCTTTAGTCGGTAGGCACTCAGCATTTTTTTTGTACCTGCTCTGCACAGAAGAACATCAGGGCTGCCAAGCCTATCACTCGATGCCACTGAGTTCAGGAGCACCTCAGAGATATCTGGGGATGCTTCCCCACTAACAAGTCCTTTCTCTTGAAGACTCTGGACTTGGCAACGTATCTGTTAGACACCCCAGCTTGGAGTGAGATCCTGTTTTGAAGCTAGTGCCTTCTCCAGTCAGGACTAAGTCCTTGGTGTAGGGGGGATAACTAAAGTTCCTTTTGATAAGGGTTTTAAGAAGTCCTTTCCTTACGTGGTGATTTTCACCAGCGGGCGGTTGATAGCAGGTATATCGATGCCAGCAAAGAAGTGTCCGTCCATGTTGTTGACCCCAGCGATGTAGTCGATGTCAGCAGCGTTGGCAAAGAGTTTCTCTGGCATGTCTGGGAGGAAGTCTCCATCGATGACAGGCGTGATGGCAAGTGTATGAACCAGGGGACCTGCAGCAGGAGACAAAAACAGAATGTGTTAGGAGCACAGCAAGGCAGATGTGTGGCCTGGCATATCCCATTGCTTGAGGAATTGTAGAAAGAACAGGCTGAGGGGAATGAGAGCTTGGGGGGTGACTTCAGCATGGTAGGATGTCACCAGGGAGCAGGGTGACCGCAGGATCATGTTCAGTAAACCCCGTCCTGGAGGTGGAGGAGAAAAGCAAGAGATTTTCATCAACAACTCCTTTCCTTCTTTCCCCAGTCTGCTCCTCAAAAGCCAACCAAAGGTTGGGAAGAGCAGAACTTCTCCTCCCCAGCCCATCTGGCTGGTCTGCCCCACACCCATGCAGCAGCACAGCAGCAGCTTGACCACTCTCTGCTCTGAGCAGGGCTCAGTGCTGGGGCTGCTTGCTAGGACCACAAGTAATAACCCCCAGCAAGTGGAGGGAATTTCTTGGGAAGGAAACTGCCACAGGCAGCAGACGTGCAGACATTCTCCTCCTGCCGTGAACCCAGCAGGTCCTACACTGCACCCAGTGGCTCAAGGGTAAGTAGGAAGGTGTGTGAACATTTTTTGTTTGTTTGTTTGTTTTAAGCTATGTTCTGGAATTGCTGCTTTCACAAAGCAGAAAGTGCAAACCAGAAGCTACCTGTTTTGGCGCCAAGGCATGACCCTCGGACAACTGCTCTGCCACTGCTGCCACTGCACAGAAGGGTGACTGTAAAATCTGTCATTGTTGTCCCCCTTGAAGGACACAAACACTGCTTAAATACTCCTGGCAACCACACCAGTGCCCCCTCGAAGGCATGTGAGCCTTTTGTGTGTGGAGGACCCAGCGCGGGCTGCGGGACTTACTGGCCAGGTTGACGAGCTGCAGGTGGTAGGCCAGCGTCACAGCTTTGGGGTCGCTGACACGCAGGCAGTTGGCCAGGGCTGTGGTATTGCTTATGGGGCAGCCCACTTGTTGCCCAACCTGCAGAAGGAGAGAGAGAAGAACCTCATGGCATTACCCTCAGAAGTCAGGCTTCATTCCCAGCTCCGTAGAGAAGAGGTTGGTGTTATCTCAAAGAATTCATGTTTGGCGGCATAGCTCTTCCAGGTCCCTTGCTTTTTATGCTCTTCTCCATTAAATGCCTTCTTTGTTCCCTCAAGCAAGACTTCAGCTTCTGGATTGCTGCCCTGGGTGGCACAGCTGTGATCCAGCCAGCCCAGGTAGGTGTGTGGGGTCCCCAACTGTCCCATGTGCCAGCTGGGTCCCAACCTGCACGTTACCTTTTTAGCCCAGTAGAGTGGGTCCTTCTGGATGGCCCAGCTGCACAGGCTGACACCGCTCTGGCTGATGGCTCTCTTGAACAGGCCTGCATTCTTTGGGGACAGTATCTGCAGCACGAAATAGAAACAGTCGATTTCAGTAATGAATTCCTGAAGAGACGATTGCCTGCCAGACCTGGCTGATCCCCCACGCAGCTTGTGCCCAAGGCCCAGGGAAGCTGCCAGCTCTTGTGACACTGAACAAGCTCAGAAGTTAAAATTAAAAGATGATATGGTGAAAAGGGGAGAAGAGGAGCAGAGCAGGGGGACGTGGCAACTAACAGCTGTTTCACCAGAGATCCCAGAAGTGAGGACGCGTGCCTGCAGTGGGGCAGCTGATTAAACTGAAGGAGGAGTAGCTACACAACAAGGAGGCTGAGCCCTGCTGTCCCCAGGCAGGAGAGGATGCAGATCAGGTGGAGGAAAGCCACAGAGTGCCGAAGGGACTGGCTTTCCCATTTACAGAAAACAGAAGTGGTTGCAGTGGAGGCTGACAAGGACAACAGACCTGCAGAGAGACACTGGTGGCACCGGCTGACTCTCCGAAGATGGTGATGTTGTCTGGGTCACCCCCGAAGGCCTTGATATTCCTCTTCACCCAGGCAATAGCCATATGCTGGTCCTTCAGCCCATAGTTCCCTGAGCAAGAGAGGGCACCCGCCGTTGAGCCAGGGCACAGCCAAAGCTGGTAAGTTTGGGTCCTGTGGCAGGGACCCCTAAAAGAGAGCAGCTCGGGTACCTGGCATGTTTGAGTCTCCAGTGCTCAGGAAGCCCAGGGGCCCCACACGGTAGTTCAGGGTCACCACAATCACGTTGCCCCGCACGGCGATCTCCTCACCGTCATAGAGGTAATTGTCGAGGAAATTGGCTCCCTGTCCCCCTCCGACAAGGAAGGCACCGCCATAGATCCAGACCATCACTGGCAAGTTGGTCGAAACTGGGAGAGGAGAAGGACAAGCAGTGTGAAGCATGACGTAGCCAGAGCCAACCCTAATGCCCACTTGGGCATTACAGACCTCCTGGGGCTGGTTCAAATGCCCCTTCCTTCATTGTCACCTCACCCTCACCACAGGCAAAGTGTTCTCAGGACAGTAAATACGTGTGGACCTTTCCTATGGGCTGACAAAGCTGGGACAGAGATGCAAACTGGGAGAAAGATCATCCCAAACAAATTCCTCTCTTTCCTTGACCAGAAAAGGACTTTTGTATCATTGCTAGGGTTGTACGACACCCATTTGTCCAGAAAGGGATGTCTTTCCTTCAAGAGCGTGATACTTTGCAATATCCTGTGGCGAAAAACATCTCTGCTCTGTAGAAGAGACTGATACTCCCCACCTGCTGCAGCTGAGGAACATTTTCTGACACGGCTCCTACCCTTCCCACTGATAATTGGTGCTTCTGCAGCGGCGCTCTACGGGAACATAGCTGCTGAGAGATGCTCCAAAACCATTTGTCCACAGAAAGCAACTGAGAATCTCCTCCCCAGGTCTCTGCCAAGCACATACCCTGTTTCTTCCCTTGAGGGATCCAGATGTTCAGGTAGAGGCAGTCCTCTTTCCCTCGGACATCATTTTGCGCAAGTGTCATCTGCATGCAGCGGTTTTTGAACTCTTTTGCCTTCAGCGTTCCTGAGAGGAGAAAGAGAATACACCAGGTCCTAGTTAGAGGTGTCAGCTCTGTCTTTTGGTTGCAAGCTGTCCGTCCACCCTTCCTCATCTCCTTAAGTCCAGCACAGAGACAGCAAAGCCTCCCCAGCCACTGTGACTGTCCCAAGGGAGCAACAAAGTGGTGCCCTTTTCTGTGTGAACTAGCTCTGGACAGCCAGGGCATGAGAAGGAGAGGTTGAGGTGCCATGCTTTGGATTTGTTACTTCAGGTGGTCACTTGGGAGCACTTAGATGCAGACTCTCAAACCTGCCCTGAGACTCAGCTTTCTCTTGGCATTGCATAGGGCACTGTTAGTGCAGTACCTTTTACCTATCTATAATGGACTAAAGAGACAAAAGTTGGAACCAAAACACACCCAAAAGCATCCAAAAGCCAGATCTTACCTTCCCATCCAGGATGCGGTTGGGGGTCTTCCAGAGTGTTTGGTGGGGCAGCAAAGGGGATCCCTCTGAAGATGTCGATGTAGTCCCCGAAGAGTCCCAGCCGTTTATTCTCGCCTTCCACGAATCCTCCCTCGGTGTGCACCACACCCAGCTAAATGTGGCACCGTTGAGAAGAGGGAAAAGTGAATCCGTTGCAGTCCTTCATGGCTCAGGCTCCTCGTGATGCCAGCAACCACAGCGTACCCTGCCTGGAGGGTCCCCCCACGCAGGGCTGACTCGCAGCCTCTCTTCACCAGCCTTCCCTTTGGTTCCTTGTGGAAAGCCCACAGGTTGCTGCTGCTGGGGCCGTGCCCGTGCAGACGTCCTGCATGCTGCCCAATGGAGCAGACAGGCAGCAGCAATTTCCCTGCACTTCCATGCACACTCGGTAGAAGGTGAGAACCTGCCGCCTGAAGATGTAAACCAGGCCAGACCTGCTACAGAACTGCGCGGGGAGCTTTCAGAAAAATGTCACTGAGAGCCTTTGCCATGTTTAGGGCAGGAAAATACCCTGCTGTTGCTGTCGCTATTGTGGCTTCAGAGTAGACATAGGAGGATTTTGCTCATTCAGGCAGGAACAGTCAAAAAGTTTTCCAATTATAAGAAATGCCTCCGTACTTACCGTTGTAGCCCATGCTACCCCAAGGTAGCAGCACAAGGCAAGGCACAGGATCTCCCAGCGAGCCATGGTGCCTGCACCTGAGGAGCCGGTCCCCAGCCAGAGGTTGATCTATGTATATATAGCTACGAGTGCGGCTATGTGTCAATGCCATGACCTGGTTTTTACTCTAAGTTGTGTTGCAGGAGCCCCAGCGCACTTGTCCTTCAGGAGGCTGAGGCCAAGCCATGGCTGAGGTAGACTGGCGTCACTGTGTGAGAGCCCTGCAGATGTTGCCTTTGTGGGATGAAGGCCAAATGTAAGGAAATATCTCAATCTGACAAAAATCAGGGAACATAGTGCTGAAGCCTTGAGAAGCCTCACACAAATGCAGGAGATTGAAATTACATTAAAACGTGCACTAGGGCATATCATCAACCACTAATGTTAAACCTTCCACTTGTTACACACTGAGGAATGAACAAGACCCAGACAACGCCAGCAGATCTTTAATTTCTGTGACTGCACGGTAACAATCCAGCCAGCGATAGCAGACTAATGGTCATAGTAGGCAACCTCTGTGGACCTGAAGCTCTGCCACATTGCCTTCTTCTTGCAGTCCTTGTTAACTACTGGCAAAATCAAAATGGAATTGAGAAGCGTGTTAGCTCGTAAGGACAACATACGCTACATCCAACAGAAGGGAATTACTCACTGCCAGGAAGTGTTTTTGTCCTGCTGGCTTTATTTCCAGGATCACTGGCTAGGCTTGATGCTGAAGTCATTGCACAGAATTTTAAGTTACCTTGGATAAGGAAAAGGGCACCTTTTCTGTTTTCCACATGTCCATCAATGCAGACAAGGTGTACTTCTCACAGATGGGGGGATTTGAGAATGTAATTTTGCCTATTTTCAGGAGTGTTTCCAGCTGATTTTGATTCTGGTTTCTACTGTGTGTTTGACCGGGCTGCAAAGAAGACTGGAACCAATGCAGCTAACAGTTACTGAACCATCCACAGCTGTAGCTTCTGATCAACAGCAAAGTTTGCCTTCCCTTTTTCTCTTTCCATGAAGCTCAGGTACGTGGTGGTGGGACCTCAGAACCTGCAGAGACCCAGGAACATCCAGGTGATCCACCCCTGCACCGCCTCCTAGCAGCTTCAGCCAGGACCACGGGCAGATGCCCAGACTTACCATGTAATAGGCCAGATACGGCAACAGGAGTTTCAGCTTGTCTGGGTGGATGTTGACATTGGCTTTTACTGCATTCCGGGACCAGACTGGACGGACTTCAAAGAGCTAAAATAATACATCATCATTTCAGGTATGTGTCCCTCACTCACTTTCCTGAGATGACGTTGTCATGCCTTGACAAATATTTATCATACCCGTCATTTACAAGGGGAACTGCAGCTGTTCAGGACGTCAAATATTCTGCTATCCCAATCAGAATATGCCAGTACTCCTCTTGTTTGATAGATTAGAGAACAGAAAAAGCAAATGCGTATTTGGCTACGGTCACAAAGGACAGCTGGTATCCAATGGGAACTGAACCAGAAAGCCTGGCTTCAGAAGCCCGCTGTAATTGGACAGGCCCCTATCTCACTCTTGAACAAGGTTAAACAGGAAATTTCACGTCACAATCAGAAAACCTTCAGAGAAACCAGCAAGTAGTTGTGAACCCAATAACACCTGGGGGTTTTTGTACCCATCCCTAGGAAACAAGGCAAAGGACTGCGTTTGCTTTCT
>NW_023304472.1:0-6487 GCF_011077185.1 Oxyura jamaicensis
CCCCCCCCCCCCCCCCCCCCCCCCCCCCGCCGCCACCGTCGCCTCCCCCGGCGTTGTCCGAGGTGCTGGCGGGAAAGGGGGGCGCCGCGGCGGCCCGACGGCTGCCCACCCCCTCCGCCCTCCCCTCGCCCTCCCCGCTGAGTTGATTTGGGGATCATTAAGCGCTTAGGGCGCTGCGAAGCCTCACTATCGATCGCTGCCTCCCCTCCTCCGGCTGGCAGCCCCCGGGCTGCCCCCAGCCCCGCGGCTCCGCGCAGCTCTGGGGTGGCCGGGCAGGGGCCGGGACCCCCGGGTGAGGTTTGGGGTCCGTCCCCCCCACACACACACACCTCCACCACCCCCTCGGCGGCCAAAGTTTGACTCTGCCTCCCTCTCCCCCTCCTGTCTGTCTGTCTGAGTGCAGCTGGGCGCGATGCTGAAGACGGAGCAGCCCTGGATGTAACGCGCGGCGCCTCGGAGAGCCCGGATCCCAGGCTGAACTTTGCTCTTTTTTTTTTTTTTTTCCTTTCACCTTTTTATTTTTTTCATTTTTTTTTTCCTTTTTTCCCCCCCTTTTGTTGTTGTTGTTGCTCTCACCGTTAATTATCGTTACCAACCCTCTTCCGCCGCGCCCTCCCCGCCGATGCCCGTGTGAGCGCCAGCACCTGCGGGGGCCATGGAGGGCTCCACCGGCTTCGGGATCGACTCCATCCTCTCGCACCGAGCCGGGAGCCCGGCAGGGCCCAAGGGAGACCCTCTGGGGGGCGACGGAAGGTCCCCGCTGGAGCTGAGCCCCCGCTCGGAGGGCAGCAGCGGGTGCCCCTCGCCCCGCTCGCCCGGCCGCGAATGCCTGGAGGCGGCGGGGCCGCATCTGCAGCCCGGCCAGGGCTCGGCTCCCTCCCAGTCCCGGACCGTCACCTCGTCCTTCCTCATCAGAGACATCCTGGCCGACTGCAAGCCCCTGGCAGCCTGCGCCCCTTACTCCAGCACCAATGGACCTCACGGCGGGCAGGAGCCGGCGGGCAGGATCCCCACCAAACCCGGCGAGGACTTTAGGGAGAAAATGGAAAAAAACACCAGCAGCTCCTCCTCGGATTCCGAGTACAAAGGTAAGAAAGAGCCGCTGGCCCCCGAGAGGGTGGCTCAGAGCAGCCTGGCCCCGAAGCCTCAAAACGCGCCGGGAGCGCCCCGGGGCCGGGGGGGGGGGGGGGGGGGGGGCGGCACCCGTGGCCCCCGAAATGACCGCGGGGTCGGCACCAAGTCGGGAAAACTTTGGAGAGGAAAAGGTCGGAGGGGCTGGGTGCGGTGGCAGGGGCCGGGGCGCTTCGTGCTCTCTCCGAAGACGCCCGGGGGATGCTCCGGGTGCTCCCCGCGGGTCCTCCGCGCCTGCCCGCGGGGAAAGCGGAGCCAAGAGCCCGGGGCGGATTTCTGCCTGGGCAAAACACAAGGAAAAAAAATAGAAAATGTAATCAAATCGGAGCAGATTTTACCGGGTATTTCCCCTGCTCCGGTATCAAACGAAAGAGAAAAGTCGGCTTGAATTGATTGGGTTCGTATTAGCCCGCTTATGATTTCGGATTATTTCGAGCCCAAGGCTGAAGCCGCGGCGGGGAACGGGTCTGAAACGGTTGAGGCTCGCCCCGGGCCGGGGCTTCGGCCTCCCCGGCCCCTCGCAGCCTCTGCCCGGCCTCCTCTCGGGCAGCCGGGCCGGGAGGAGGCAGGGGAGCAGCACGGGAGGTTTGGGGTTAGGGGCTCTCCCCCCACACCCCGGAGCAGGTTATCCCGGCAGCTTTCGTCCATCCCGCTTCCATCACCCCCGAAAAAAAATAATAATAATAAACTTTCACCCGGGAAAAAGCTGCACGCAGGGGGAGGCGAGGCTGATAAGGCTGGGGGAGAAAGGGGAGGCCGTGGCTCCTCGCAGGGCAGCTGGAAAAATCCAAAAAATCCAACTCCCAAAAGGGGGGCTGGCAGGAACAGGGGGACGGGACAGGGCAAATGTCCGTGTCGTCCTGTCCCACCGTGTCGTCCTGTCCCCCCGTCCCGTCCCCCCAAGACCGCCTGGAGCAGCCGCTGAACGGTTTGAAGGGGGAGGAAAACTGCCCCAAAAAAGCCTCCGCGCCCCGCGGGAGGCCCCGGCCTCTGCGGGAGGATCCGCGGGGCTCCGCCGTTTGGAAGGGCCGGGATCGAAAACAGCCGCGCTTCCCCTCTTCGGGTTTGTTTTCGGTTCCTAAACCTCCTCCCCTAATTCTCTCGCCTTTGTCCCCTTCCCAAAAACCTCCCGGAGAGGGGAGAAAGGAGGCAGGGACGGAGCGGGAGCGTTCGGCTCCGCTCGGGGCAGCCGCGGCCATCGCCGAAATTCCCCCTAAAACGGGGGAAAACGCTGCTTAAAGAGGATAAAAACATTGCTTAAAGGAAGGGAAAACACCGCTTAAGGGAGGCAAAAACACCGCCTGAAAGGAGGGAAAATCACTACGTAAATAGGGGTAAAAACACCGCCTAAAATAGGGGAAAAACAATCACTGATCAAACGGGCTTTAAAATCCGCATGTTCCGGGGACCTGAAGCAGGTCCCGGCGCCCAGCAGCGCCCTTTTTGCTGCTTTGGGAAGAGCCTTTTTTGGGGCGAAATTCCCCCAATTTACACCGCCTGGAGGCTGCGCGGCTGGGCCTAACCGGCGGGATTCGGCCCGAGCCGAAATGCCGAAGCCCCGCGATATCGATTTTTGATTTTTTTTTTTTTTTTTTGGTTGTGTTTTGTTTTGTTTTATTGTTTTAAGCCAGGACTGGCCGGGGCACAGCTGCGGAGCAGGACGGGGAAGCCGCCGCCGCACCGAGCGCAGCCCCGCGGCCACCGGGACCTCTGGGGGAGCCGAGGCTGAGCCTCCCGGGGGGGGCGGGTCGGAGGACGGAATTTTCTTCTTCCCGGGGTGCGAAACCCGGCTTTGCCTCTGCCCCGGGAGCAGAAAGCTCCCCGAAACTTTCGGGCACCTCTCGGGGGGCCGGACCAACCCCCCCCCCCCCCGGCCGGGGGGGCTGCGGCCCCCCCCGGGTGGAGCCGTCCCGGTGCTGGCGGCCTCCCCCCGGCCTCGGCTCTGCCTCCTCGGCCGGAGCCGGGCTTTCCGGTTGAAGGGTTTCTCTCCCCGGTGGCTCAATTAACCGGATTATTGTCTTCCTACAGAGAGAAATCAGCTCGCGTTCAGCGCGGCCCCGGCCCCGCTAACACCCGGCCCCGGGAAATTTAGCATAAAGCCCGCAAAGCCCCAGCGCCGAAAATGTCTCGAGCCGGAGCCTTCCTGCCTCCTCCTCTCCTCCGCCAGGGTGGGGAAGGCGAGCACCGCCGGGCTCCTTTTCCTTCTTATTTCTGAGCTTTTGTTTTGGTTTGTTTTGATTTGTTTGGGTTTGTTTGGGGTTGTTTTTCTTTCTTTTTTTTTCCCTATATTTTTTTTCTATATATTTTTTTCTATATTTTTTCTCTCTATATATTTTTTTTCTATATTTTCCTTTATTTTTTTCCTCCTCTCGGCTCTTTACCCCTCCGATGTTTCCCGGTGTAAATCCCGGCGTCGCCCCGCCGGTGCGTGGGTACGGAGGGCGCAGGCAGGCTCCGCACCGCCGCCCCCAGCCTCTGCCGCCGGCTTTGAAGCCCAAACCCGGCCCGGGTGGAGCCCCTTCCCCGGGATTTCGTTGAGAGCCTCGTGAGGGAGGCTGGGTCCCGGCCCCGGCAGCAGCCCGGAAGGACGGAGGCTTTTCGGCATGGGGAAGAAGAGGCACCAAGCCCGGCGGCTTTCCTCTCCAAAAACGCGGCCTCCCCGTCTTTATTTGGGGTTGGTTTTGTTTTGGGTTTAAAAAAGGGGAAAAAAAAAGAGTGGGGAAAAAAAATAATAATAAAAAAAATAAAAAGAGGGAAAAACAACCGCCAAACTAAACGAAGTGCCCGGGCATCAAAAAAGCTGTGGGGTAAGGGGGGGTAAAGCCGGGCAGGAGGCGCACGGAGAGCGCAGGGGGGCCGCAGAGGGGCCGGATCCTGCCCCCCTCCGGCTGTCGGGGTGGAAAGGGCCGGGTCCGAGCAGGGGTCCCTGCGGGCCCCCCCCCGGGTTAAACCACATCGGGGTGCGGAGCAACCGCGCCGTGAATCCGATTTGGTGCCCGTACCCCTCTCCTCCGGCTTATTGCGGCGGGGGCTCGGCCCCTTTTGAGCCTTTTCCCTTCCCTGCCTGCCCTGACCTGGCCTCTCTTCCTCCCTGTCGGCCCAGTGAAAGAAGAAGGGGACCGGGAGATCTCCAGCTCCCGGGACAGCCCCCCCGGTGCGGCTGAAAAAGCCGCGCAAAGCCCGCACCGCCTTCACCGACCATCAGCTGGCCCAGCTGGAGCGCAGCTTCGAGAGGCAAAAATACCTGAGCGTGCAGGACAGGATGGAGCTGGCGGCCTCCCTCAACCTCACCGACACGCAGGTGAAAACCTGGTACCAGAACAGAAGGTAAAAATTCCCCCTGCCCTCGTGCCCGCAGCGCCCGGTCCCATCCTGCTCCCGCAGCCCCGCTCCGGCCTCCCCCGGTCCCAGCCTCCTGCAGCCCCCCCGGGGCTTTTCTCCCCCAGCCCAAATTCGGGGGGGACGTTGGGGGGGGGGGACGGGACAGGGCCGAGGGGGCGATCGGTGCCCCCCAGCCCCAGTGAGCGAGGGGAGCACCGGGCATCCAGCTAAACACAGCAGCATAACACATCGGGCCATTAATAATAGATACCAATTACTGCTTTGGGCATCAATAATTAACGGCCTTTACAGTAATTACACAATTATTATTATGATGAATAATTTACTGGGGGAAATAGGTTTAGCGCTTCAGCGACAAAACTGCAAAAGGGCCGGAGCCGTTTGGTGGCTTCGATTGATTTAGCCGGGGGTCCCCAAAGCCGACCGGGGACAGCGGATGGCAGCACCCACCCGGCCCTTTCCTCCCCCCCGATTTGAGCCCTCGACCCCCCAATTTCCAGCCCCGTTCCCGGGCTGCAAAGCCTGGCCGCTCCGCCAGGGCTCCGCGGGGCTGATTGGGGTGGCGGGGGCTGTGTATAAATGTGCACGCAGACAACATAGGTCCAGAGAAATACAGACAGAGAAATATAGATATAGAGAAGTATAGATATAGAGAAACATATATAAAGAGAAATATAAGATACGGAGAAATACAGATACAGAGAAATAGAGATTCAAACAAATATAGATACCAAGGATTATAGATACAGAAGAATACAGATACAGAGAAATATAGATACAGGGTAATAGAGGGAAATACAGATACAGAGAAATACAGATACAGGGAAATAGAGACAGGTACAGAGGAATACAGACACAGACTCCCCCACCCCTATATGCCGCAAACGAAAGCCCCCCAGCGCTGCCCCCCGCGGCAGCCCCGGCCCAGGGGGTCCCGGCTCGGGGGGTCCCGGAGCAGGACCAGCACGGTGGGGGGGCTGCCCGGCGGAGCTGTGCGTCCACGAGGGAGCGTTTGGGATTTGGGATCTGCAACCTGCAGCTCCCGACACGGGAAGGGGCTCGGAAGGTGCCCAAGGGTCGGGCCCCAGTGAGGGGCCGCTGGGCAAAACCAAACCCGGGGCTGCGTGGAGGCAACGGGGAGCCAAGTTCTGCTGCCGTGCTAATGGGGGCTACAGGTCCCGTCCCGTCCCATTCCATCCCAATCCAACCCATCCCGTCTCACCATATCCGATCCGTCCCCGTCCCATCCCACCCCACCCCCGAGGTCCGGCAGCGCGCACCGGGGCTGCGCAAGGGCGGCGGGGGGGGAGCGCGCAAAGACCCCGTGCGCGCCCTTTGGAGCATCCCCCGCCACCCGCGCCCCCCTGTCTCGGCTTGTCCCTCCCCAGGACCAAGTGGAAAAGGCAGACGGCGGTGGGCCTGGAGCTGCTGGCCGAGGCCGGCAACTACTCAGCGCTGCAGAGGATGTTCCCCTCGCCCTACTTCTACCCGCAGAGCCTGGTCTCCAACCTGGACCCCGGCGCTGCCCTCTACCTGTACCGAGGACCCAGCGCGCCGCCCCCGGCCCTCCAGAGACCCCTGGTGCCCCGCATCCTCATCCACGGACTGCAGGGCGGCAGCGAGCCCCCCCCGCCCCTGCCCCCCCTGCCCGGCGTCCTGCCCCGGGCCGCGCAGCCCCGGTGAGCCCCGGCCTCCCGGAACCCCCCCCCCCGCAAAAACCCCGGTCCGGGGGATGGGGGGGTGGGGGGGCAGGAGGGGGCCAGCCCACCCCTGGGGCCGCGAGCAAGCAACAAATATAAATATATATATATATAAAGGAGACTCCCCTCCCCTCTCGCCCCCACCACCACTTTTTTAATACGCGAAGAATGCAAGGAGCAGGGCTGGGGGCTGGTAGAGCTGCCCCCGCCCCGCTTTGCCCCGTTGTACCCCCAAGGGCAGGAGGGGCGCTGCTGTCCCGTTCCCTCCTCCCGACCCCGCACCGGGAGCACGGGCAGGGGGTGTCGGGGGGGGG
>NW_023304473.1:0-6484 GCF_011077185.1 Oxyura jamaicensis
CCCCCCCCCCCCCCCCCCCCCCCCCCCCGCCGCCACCGTCGCCTCCCCCGGCGTTGTCCGAGGTGCTGGCGGGAAAGGGGGGCGCCGCGGCGGCCCGACGGCTGCCCACCCCCTCCGCCCTCCCCTCGCCCTCCCCGCTGAGTTGATTTGGGGATCATTAAGCGCTTAGGGCGCTGCGAAGCCTCACTATCGATCGCTGCCTCCCCTCCTCCGGCTGGCAGCCCCCGGGCTGCCCCCAGCCCCGCGGCTCCGCGCAGCTCTGGGGTGGCCGGGCAGGGGCCGGGACCCCCGGGTGAGGTTTGGGGTCCGTCCCCCCCACACACACACACCTCCACCACCCCCTCGGCGGCCAAAGTTTGACTCTGCCTCCCTCTCCCCCTCCTGTCTGTCTGTCTGAGTGCAGCTGGGCGCGATGCTGAAGACGGAGCAGCCCTGGATGTAACGCGCGGCGCCTCGGAGAGCCCGGATCCCAGGCTGAACTTTGCTCTTTTTTTTTTTTTTTTCCTTTCACCTTTTTATTTTTTTCATTTTTTTTTTCCTTTTTTCCCCCCCTTTTGTTGTTGTTGTTGCTCTCACCGTTAATTATCGTTACCAACCCTCTTCCGCCGCGCCCTCCCCGCCGATGCCCGTGTGAGCGCCAGCACCTGCGGGGGCCATGGAGGGCTCCACCGGCTTCGGGATCGACTCCATCCTCTCGCACCGAGCCGGGAGCCCGGCAGGGCCCAAGGGAGACCCTCTGGGGGGCGACGGAAGGTCCCCGCTGGAGCTGAGCCCCCGCTCGGAGGGCAGCAGCGGGTGCCCCTCGCCCCGCTCGCCCGGCCGCGAATGCCTGGAGGCGGCGGGGCCGCATCTGCAGCCCGGCCAGGGCTCGGCTCCCTCCCAGTCCCGGACCGTCACCTCGTCCTTCCTCATCAGAGACATCCTGGCCGACTGCAAGCCCCTGGCAGCCTGCGCCCCTTACTCCAGCACCAATGGACCTCACGGCGGGCAGGAGCCGGCGGGCAGGATCCCCACCAAACCCGGCGAGGACTTTAGGGAGAAAATGGAAAAAAACACCAGCAGCTCCTCCTCGGATTCCGAGTACAAAGGTAAGAAAGAGCCGCTGGCCCCCGAGAGGGTGGCTCAGAGCAGCCTGGCCCCGAAGCCTCAAAACGCGCCGGGAGCGCCCCGGGGCCGGGGGGGGGGGGGGGGGGGGGGCGGCACCCGTGGCCCCCGAAATGACCGCGGGGTCGGCACCAAGTCGGGAAAACTTTGGAGAGGAAAAGGTCGGAGGGGCTGGGTGCGGTGGCAGGGGCCGGGGCGCTTCGTGCTCTCTCCGAAGACGCCCGGGGGATGCTCCGGGTGCTCCCCGCGGGTCCTCCGCGCCTGCCCGCGGGGAAAGCGGAGCCAAGAGCCCGGGGCGGATTTCTGCCTGGGCAAAACACAAGGAAAAAAAATAGAAAATGTAATCAAATCGGAGCAGATTTTACCGGGTATTTCCCCTGCTCCGGTATCAAACGAAAGAGAAAAGTCGGCTTGAATTGATTGGGTTCGTATTAGCCCGCTTATGATTTCGGATTATTTCGAGCCCAAGGCTGAAGCCGCGGCGGGGAACGGGTCTGAAACGGTTGAGGCTCGCCCCGGGCCGGGGCTTCGGCCTCCCCGGCCCCTCGCAGCCTCTGCCCGGCCTCCTCTCGGGCAGCCGGGCCGGGAGGAGGCAGGGGAGCAGCACGGGAGGTTTGGGGTTAGGGGCTCTCCCCCCACACCCCGGAGCAGGTTATCCCGGCAGCTTTCGTCCATCCCGCTTCCATCACCCCCGAAAAAAAATAATAATAATAAACTTTCACCCGGGAAAAAGCTGCACGCAGGGGGAGGCGAGGCTGATAAGGCTGGGGGAGAAAGGGGAGGCCGTGGCTCCTCGCAGGGCAGCTGGAAAAATCCAAAAAATCCAAATCCCAAAAGGGGGGCTGGCAGGAACAGGGGGACGGGACAGGGCAAATGTCCGTGTCGTCCTGTCCCACCGTGTCGTCCTGTCCCCCCGTCCCGTCCCCCCAAGACCGCCTGGAGCAGCCGCTGAACGGTTTGAAGGGGGAGGAAAACTGCCCCAAAAAAGCCTCCGCGCCCCGCGGGAGGCCCCGGCCTCTGCGGGAGGATCCGCGGGGCTCCGCCGTTTGGAAGGGCCGGGATCGAAAACAGCCGCGCTTCCCCTCTTCGGGTTTGTTTTCGGTTCCTAAACCTCCTCCCCTAATTCTCTCGC
Source organism: Oxyura jamaicensis (assembly GCF_011077185.1). Classification (NCBI taxonomy): domain Eukaryota; kingdom Metazoa; phylum Chordata; class Aves; order Anseriformes; family Anatidae; genus Oxyura; species Oxyura jamaicensis. The sequence goes on from NW_023304473.1 coordinate 2,237, forward strand.
CTTTGTCCCCTTCCCAAAAACCTCCCGGAGAGGGGAGAAAGGAGGCAGGGACGGAGCGGGAGCGTTCGGCTCCGCTCGGGGCAGCCGCGGCCATCGCCGAAATTCCCCCTAAAACGGGGGAAAACGCTGCTTAAAGAGGATAAAAACATTGCTTAAAGGAAGGGAAAACACCGCTTAAGGGAGGCAAAAACACCGCCTGAAAGGAGGGAAAATCACTACGTAAATAGGGGTAAAAACACCGCCTAAAATAGGGGAAAAACAATCACTGATCAAACGGGCTTTAAAATCCGCATGTTCCGGGGACCTGAAGCAGGTCCCGGCGCCCAGCAGCGCCCTTTTTGCTGCTTTGGGAAGAGCCTTTTTTGGGGCGAAATTCCCCCAATTTACACCGCCTGGAGGCTGCGCGGCTGGGCCTAACCGGCGGGATTCGGCCCGAGCCGAAATGCCGAAGCCCCGCGATATCGATTTTTGATTTTTTTTTTTTTTTTTTGGTTGTGTTTTGTTTTGTTTTATTGTTTTAAGCCAGGACTGGCCGGGGCACAGCTGCGGAGCAGGACGGGGAAGCCGCCGCCGCACCGAGCGCAGCCCCGCGGCCACCGGGACCTCTGGGGGAGCCGAGGCTGAGCCTCCCGGGGGGGGCGGGTCGGAGGACGGAATTTTCTTCTTCCCGGGGTGCGAAACCCGGCTTTGCCTCTGCCCCGGGAGCAGAAAGCTCCCCGAAACTTTCGGGCACCTCTCGGGGGGCCGGACCAACCCCCCCCCCCCCCGGCCGGGGGGGCTGCGGCCCCCCCCGGGTGGAGCCGTCCCGGTGCTGGCGGCCTCCCCCCGGCCTCGGCTCTGCCTCCTCGGCCGGAGCCGGGCTTTCCGGTTGAAGGGTTTCTCTCCCCGGTGGCTCAATTAACCGGATTATTGTCTTCCTACAGAGAGAAATCAGCTCGCGTTCAGCGCGGCCCCGGCCCCGCTAACACCCGGCCCCGGGAAATTTAGCATAAAGCCCGCAAAGCCCCAGCGCCGAAAATGTCTCGAGCCGGAGCCTTCCTGCCTCCTCCTCTCCTCCGCCAGGGTGGGGAAGGCGAGCACCGCCGGGCTCCTTTTCCTTCTTATTTCTGAGCTTTTGTTTTGGTTTGTTTTGATTTGTTTGGGTTTGTTTGGGGTTGTTTTTCTTTCTTTTTTTTTCCCTATATTTTTTTTCTATATATTTTTTTCTATATTTTTTCTCTCTATATATTTTTTTTCTATATTTTCCTTTATTTTTTTCCTCCTCTCGGCTCTTTACCCCTCCGATGTTTCCCGGTGTAAATCCCGGCGTCGCCCCGCCGGTGCGTGGGTACGGAGGGCGCAGGCAGGCTCCGCACCGCCGCCCCCAGCCTCTGCCGCCGGCTTTGAAGCCCAAACCCGGCCCGGGTGGAGCCCCTTCCCCGGGATTTCGTTGAGAGCCTCGTGAGGGAGGCTGGGTCCCGGCCCCGGCAGCAGCCCGGAAGGACGGAGGCTTTTCGGCATGGGGAAGAAGAGGCACCAAGCCCGGCGGCTTTCCTCTCCAAAAACGCGGCCTCCCCGTCTTTATTTGGGGTTGGTTTTGTTTTGGGTTTAAAAAAGGGGAAAAAAAAAGAGTGGGGAAAAAAAATAATAATAAAAAAAATAAAAAGAGGGAAAAACAACCGCCAAACTAAACGAAGTGCCCGGGCATCAAAAAAGCTGTGGGGTAAGGGGGGGTAAAGCCGGGCAGGAGGCGCACGGAGAGCGCAGGGGGGCCGCAGAGGGGCCGGATCCTGCCCCCCTCCGGCTGTCGGGGTGGAAAGGGCCGGGTCCGAGCAGGGGTCCCTGCGGGCCCCCCCCCGGGTTAAACCACATCGGGGTGCGGAGCAACCGCGCCGTGAATCCGATTTGGTGCCCGTACCCCTCTCCTCCGGCTTATTGCGGCGGGGGCTCGGCCCCTTTTGAGCCTTTTCCCTTCCCTGCCTGCCCTGACCTGGCCTCTCTTCCTCCCTGTCGGCCCAGTGAAAGAAGAAGGGGACCGGGAGATCTCCAGCTCCCGGGACAGCCCCCCGGTGCGGCTGAAAAAGCCGCGCAAAGCCCGCACCGCCTTCACCGACCATCAGCTGGCCCAGCTGGAGCGCAGCTTCGAGAGGCAAAAATACCTGAGCGTGCAGGACAGGATGGAGCTGGCGGCCTCCCTCAACCTCACCGACACGCAGGTGAAAACCTGGTACCAGAACAGAAGGTAAAAATTCCCCCTGCCCTCGTGCCCGCAGCGCCCGGTCCCATCCTGCTCCCGCAGCCCCGCTCCGGCCTCCCCCGGTCCCAGCCTCCTGCAGCCCCCCCGGGGCTTTTCTCCCCCAGCCCAAATTCGGGGGGGACGTTGGGGGGGGGGGACGGGACAGGGCCGAGGGGGCGATCGGTGCCCCCCAGCCCCAGTGAGCGAGGGGAGCACCGGGCATCCAGCTAAACACAGCAGCATAACACATCGGGCCATTAATAATAGATACCAATTACTGCTTTGGGCATCAATAATTAACGGCCTTTACAGTAATTACACAATTATTATTATGATGAATAATTTACTGGGGGAAATAGGTTTAGCGCTTCAGCGACAAAACTGCAAAAGGGCCGGAGCCGTTTGGTGGCTTCGATTGATTTAGCCGGGGGTCCCCAAAGCCGACCGGGGACAGCGGATGGCAGCACCCACCCGGCCCTTTCCTCCCCCCCGATTTGAGCCCTCGACCCCCCAATTTCCAGCCCCGTTCCCGGGCTGCAAAGCCTGGCCGCTCCGCCAGGGCTCCGCGGGGCTGATTGGGGTGGCGGGGGCTGTGTATAAATGTGCACGCAGACAACATAGGTCCAGAGAAATACAGACAGAGAAATATAGATATAGAGAAGTATAGATATAGAGAAACATATATAAAGAGAAATATAAGATACGGAGAAATACAGATACAGAGAAATAGAGATTCAAACAAATATAGATACCAAGGATTATAGATACAGAAGAATACAGATACAGAGAAATATAGATACAGGGTAATAGAGGGAAATACAGATACAGAGAAATACAGATACAGGGAAATAGAGACAGGTACAGAGGAATACAGACACAGACTCCCCCACCCCTATATGCCGCAAACGAAAGCCCCCCAGCGCTGCCCCCCGCGGCAGCCCCGGCCCAGGGGGTCCCGGCTCGGGGGGTCCCGGAGCAGGACCAGCACGGTGGGGGGGCTGCCCGGCGGAGCTGTGCGTCCACGAGGGAGCGTTTGGGATTTGGGATCTGCAACCTGCAGCTCCCGACACGGGAAGGGGCTCGGAAGGTGCCCAAGGGTCGGGCCCCAGTGAGGGGCCGCTGGGCAAAACCAAACCCGGGGCTGCGTGGAGGCAACGGGGAGCCAAGTTCTGCTGCCGTGCTAATGGGGGCTACAGGTCCCGTCCCGTCCCATTCCATCCCAATCCAACCCATCCCGTCTCACCATATCCGATCCGTCCCGTCCCATCCCACCCCACCCCCGAGGTCCGGCAGCGCGCACCGGGGCTGCGCAAGGGCGGCGGGGGGGAGCGCGCAAAGACCCCGTGCGCGCCCTTTGGAGCATCCCCCGCCACCCGCGCCCCCCTGTCTCGGCTTGTCCCTCCCCAGGACCAAGTGGAAAAGGCAGACGGCGGTGGGCCTGGAGCTGCTGGCCGAGGCCGGCAACTACTCAGCGCTGCAGAGGATGTTCCCCTCGCCCTACTTCTACCCGCAGAGCCTGGTCTCCAACCTGGACCCCGGCGCTGCCCTCTACCTGTACCGAGGACCCAGCGCGCCGCCCCCGGCCCTCCAGAGACCCCTGGTGCCCCGCATCCTCATCCACGGACTGCAGGGCGGCAGCGAGCCCCCCCCGCCCCTGCCCCCCCTGCCCGGCGTCCTGCCCCGGGCCGCGCAGCCCCGGTGAGCCCCGGCCTCCCGGAACCCCCCCCCCCGCAAAAACCCCGGTCCGGGGGATGGGGGGGTGGGGGGGCAGGAGGGGGCCAGCCCACCCCTGGGGCCGCGAGCAAGCAACAAATATAAATATATATATATATAAAGGAGACTCCCCTCCCCTCTCGCCCCCACCACCACTTTTTTAATACGCGAAGAATGCAAGGAGCAGGGCTGGGGGCTGGTAGAGCTGCCCCCGCCCCGCTTTGCCCCGTTGTACCCCCAAGGGCAGGAGGGGCGCTGCTGTCCCGTTCCCTCCTCCCGACCCCGCACCGGGAGCACGGGCAGGGGGTGTCGGGGGGGGG
>NW_023304474.1:0-3861 GCF_011077185.1 Oxyura jamaicensis
GGAGCATCGCAGCGAGATGGGGTTTGGGGGATTGTTTTTTTTTTTTTTCTTTTGCCATTTGCCGTGGCTGGGCTGGCAAACGAGCATGCTGTGACCAAGCCCATGCAGAGCTGCTACTCCAGGACGGGTCCAAAAAAGCAGCAAAGAAGAGACCAGAAAGCCAAACAGCCACGAGGGCTGGCGAGCGGCCCCGCAGCGCCCCAAAATTCGGTGCTGGGGCCCCAGGAGGTCCGAGCCTCGGGCCTGGGTGGCCTCGCTGAGGGCTGAAACTGGTTCCCGTCCTTGTCCCCGTCCTGGGGCCGCCGGGACTCGGCCCCAGCACGGCCCCGCCGCCCCCGGGCTCCGGACGCTCCTTGTCCTGCAGTGACACCCACTGGTAACGGGCTTTTAGCGCTGCTGCAGCCTCCCCACCGCCCGGCCCCGCTCGCCGCAGCCTCAGGCCGCCTGTCTTTCCATTTTATCCCCCCCCCCATCCCCTCTACTCCACCCCCCGAGGATGCTCACTCTCTTCCCGCAGCATCCCCCCGAGGCCGGGCGCTGCCGAGCATCCCTCCCCGCGCCCTCCTTCGCCGTGCACCCTGGCTGGGCTGGGATGGCAATTCAGAACAGAGCCCAGCACAGCCCAGCACAGCCCCCAGGCATTTTCCTTCCTCCACCAGACCCTCTCAGGGTACTGCTCTGCCCCCCACCAGCTATTTTAGGCTCACCCCTGCCACAGCCAGGGCCGCAGCCTGGCAGCCCCTTCCCTCCAACCCCTGGGGGTCCCACCAGGGTTCTGCCTGCACCCCGAGCCCCCAAAACCAAACCCAGGGATGTGTCAGGTGCCAGCAGAGCCTCACCCCGCTGCCAGCAGTGCCCCACAAGCTGGGGTGTGCAGCTGACCCCAAAGGCACCAGGACCCCAGAGCCGACCCTGGTGAGATGACCGTGGCATCAGGGAGATCTGCCCCGGTGCCTGTGTGTGTTCGCCATCAGAAGCAGTCCAGGACACAGGTTAAAAGGCAGCCACATTTGCTTTGTATCAAAATGATAAGTTTTTGGAGCTGGAAGAGCCAAATCCTGCAAACACACACGTGAAGCACCACACCTCTGGTTCCCTGCCCCGCTTCAGTGGTGTGTGCACTGCCCGTAGCGCCGAGGCACCGCCGTGGCCAGCAGGCCCCGACCCTCCTGGGACATCCCCCCGCAGAACGAGGTGCAGTGGGGCCACGCATGCAGGGCAGCGTGGAGCCCACCCCGCTCACGCTGCGGGCTCTGTTCCCTCCCAGGGACACGCAGCCCCTCTGCCAGGATGGAGCCAGCTCAGAAACTGGGAAGCTCTCATGGACACGGCTGTGGAGGAGGCTGGGGTGGGAGGAAAGGGCCTGGGGTGGGGGGGGGGAGAAGCAGACATGTCACCTGGGGCACACGTCCAGTGCGACATGGAGGCAGCCTGCCCTGGTGGTCCATCAGCCCAGCTCTTGTGCATGGGGCTGCTCCTAAGCTGGGGCTGCCAGGATGAAGCTGTGTGGTGTGACATGGGGTTTTGCCCTTTCAGGGCCCAACACGTCCTCGTTTACCCCGGGGTTTGTGCAGAGTTCAGCTTGGCCAAGACAGGAAACTTGCGCCCAATGTAGATCCAAAGTGACACCAGAACTGGGTGACCAAAGTCACCCAGAGTGACAACAGGAATTAATGAGTTTTGAACTGATGGAAGGGGGCTCTGCTTAGGGGTAAAATGGGGCATGTTTCTGCCTTGAGCAGATCAGTTCTGAAATGGCTTAATAATAATAATAAAAATTCATCTTGATTAATGTCAGCCACACTGGCACTGGGACATGAGGGTGGGAGCACCTGTAGCTGCTGGGAGCTCCACACATGGCCCTGCAGTGAGTCCCTGTCCCCAGGGTGTTGGTTAAGGATGGCACAACGCAGTGTCTGTTCGGGGTGAGGATTGGGCCCCTCCCCTCTCTGTGCCCCAAAACCTTGCACAGCATCGGAGAGTGAGTCTGATCTGTAAAATTCCTCGTGATTGTTTGAAGGCAGGTGCATGGCTCAAGGGGAGGAAGTGGAGCAGCAGAGCCACGAGCCCAGCCTGGTCCTTTGGCATGGCTGGTCCAAATCCTCAATCCAAATCCAATCCCAACACCCCCCCCCCCCGGTCCTGTTCCTGGCCCCAAACTGGTGTCAGTCCTGATCCCAGAGCCGCTTCCCATCCCAAACGGGCAGTGCTGCCCGAATGGGGCGGGGGGGGTGGCAGACCCCAGCAGCCAGCCCAGTCCCGCTGCGGAGCTGGGACCCCCAGCGGGTCCCTGCCCCATTTCCCACTGGGACCAGTTCCCCCATCTGTTGCTCTGCTCCAGCCCCGCCAGGGGAGGCGGATGCTGCAAAATCAGCCCGAAACAGCCCCCAGAGCCCACAGAAGGCAGGACAGAGAGGGACGAGCAGCCCCCCTCCTTGCCTCCCCCCCCCCCTCAGCTCCCCTATTCCTCCCCACACCGGCTGCGCTGCGCCCCCAGCCTGGGGGCAGGCAGGGGCAGGGGCTGAGGCTGATTTTGTCCCGGGGCTTGTCCCCCCGGCGACTCCTTTTGTTTCCTGCCCCGAGCCCAGAGAGCCCCGAGCCCGAAGGGGCCGAGGTGCTGGGGCCCTGCCTGCGCCGCTGCCCGACAGCTGGCAGCCGGGCGGCCGGGGGGGGCTGTCCCCGCTCCCACCGCCTCCAAGCTGCCGGCCGAGGGCGGCTTTGGAAGGGGGACAAGATGCAGCTGCCTGGCCCGCGAGGGGGGAAGAAACCGAGGATTTGAGAAATAACCAGCCACGGCACGGCCGCACGCCCACGGCTTGGGGACGGGTTTTATTTATTTTTTTTCTTCCCCAGCTCCGCGGCGAGAGCTCGGCCCCCAGGAAAAGCCTCCGAGGGAGCCCCGGAGGAGCTGGATCCGGCCCCCCAGGGAGGAAGGTGGGAGCCGGGCGTGAGCCCTCCCCCGGCACCGAAAAGCCCCGACGGGGCGGGAGGGGAGAAGGGAAGGGAAGGGCGGCTGCGGGGGGAACGGGCCGGCGGCGGGCAGGGCGCGCAGGTCGGCCTTATTTAAAATAAAAATCGGGATCAAGGGCAGGAAAAATCACCCCCCCGAGTCCTTTCCCAGCAGCTCCGCGGAAGCGATGCCCGGGCAGTTTCCTGGTGCTTTCCCCCTGCTTTTTGCTGCAAAGGGCGCTGCGCTCCTCCGCAGCCCACTGCCAGAGGATGCAACGAAATTCGCAGCCCCGAGGCTCGACTCGGGCTCGGAGCCGCCGGCTCGGCGGAGGGTGCTGGTGCTCTGCTTTCTCTTTCCCTTCCTTTTTTTTTTTTAAAAAAAATAGTAATAATAATAAAAAAATAAAAAATAAAATCCCAACGCCCAGCAAAACTTTCCCCGCTCGGATCGGCTAATTGGGGGGGAGGCGAGCAGCGAGCAGCAGCCCCCCCCCGCCCCCCCGCGGCTAATCACCCCATTACGAGCCCCATCAGCGGGATGATGACAGCAGAGAGGGGCGGAAACCGCCCGCAAAGCGCGGGGCTGGGGGCGGCAATTAATTCCCGGTAATCAAGCTGCAAGGTGTCGTCGCCGGGGAGTGACATCCCCCAAAACGCCTGGCGGCCAATGGGCGCGTTCACACGGCTGGGGTGCGGGGGGGGGGGGGGGGGGGGGCCCGCGCCGGAGCGGCACAAGTTCTTCCCCCCCCCTCCTTTTTTTTTATATTTTATTTTTTCATTTCCCCCCCTCGGGGAAGCGCGGGGCTCCCGCCGCTGTCCGAGGTGCTGAAAGCAGCGCCGGCTCCGGAGTGACTCCGGCGCCCGGCAGCTGTTCGAGGTGCTGACTCGCCGGCTCCGGTTTGACTCCGGTTT
>NW_023304475.1:0-3857 GCF_011077185.1 Oxyura jamaicensis
GGAGCATCGCAGCGAGATGGGGTTTGGGGGATTGTTTTTTTTTTTTTCTTTTGCCATTTGCCGTGGCTGGGCTGGCAAACGAGCATGCTGTGACCAAGCCCATGCAGAGCTGCTACTCCAGGACGGGTCCAAAAAAGCAGCAAAGAAGAGACCAGAAAGCCAAACAGCCACGAGGGCTGGCGAGCGGCCCCGCAGCGCCCCAAAATTCGGTGCTGGGGCCCCAGGAGGTCCGAGCCTCGGGCCTGGGTGGCCTCGCTGAGGGCTGAAACTGGTTCCCGTCCTTGTCCCCGTCCTGGGGCCGCCGGGACTCGGCCCCAGCACGGCCCCGCCGCCCCCGGGCTCCGGACGCTCCTTGTCCTGCAGTGACACCCACTGGTAACGGGCTTTTAGCGCTGCTGCAGCCTCCCCACCGCCCGGCCCCGCTCGCCGCAGCCTCAGGCCGCCTGTCTTTCCATTTTATCCCCCCCCCATCCCCTCTACTCCACCCCCCGAGGATGCTCACTCTCTTCCCGCAGCATCCCCCCGAGGCCGGGCGCTGCCGAGCATCCCTCCCCGCGCCCTCCTTCGCCGTGCACCCTGGCTGGGCTGGGATGGCAATTCAGAACAGAGCCCAGCACAGCCCAGCACAGCCCCCAGGCATTTTCCTTCCTCCACCAGACCCTCTCAGGGTACTGCTCTGCCCCCCACCAGCTATTTTAGGCTCACCCCTGCCACAGCCAGGGCCGCAGCCTGGCAGCCCCTTCCCTCCAACCCCTGGGGGTCCCACCAGGGTTCTGCCTGCACCCCGAGCCCCCAAAACCAAACCCAGGGATGTGTCAGGTGCCAGCAGAGCCTCACCCCGCTGCCAGCAGTGCCCCACAAGCTGGGGTGTGCAGCTGACCCCAAAGGCACCAGGACCCCAGAGCCGACCCTGGTGAGATGACCGTGGCATCAGGGAGATCTGCCCCGGTGCCTGTGTGTGTTCGCCATCAGAAGCAGTCCAGGACACAGGTTAAAAGGCAGCCACATTTGCTTTGTATCAAAATGATAAGTTTTTGGAGCTGGAAGAGCCAAATCCTGCAAACACACACGTGAAGCACCACACCTCTGGTTCCCTGCCCCGCTTCAGTGGTGTGTGCACTGCCCGTAGCGCCGAGGCACCGCCGTGGCCAGCAGGCCCCGACCCTCCTGGGACATCCCCCCGCAGAACGAGGTGCAGTGGGGCCACGCATGCAGGGCAGCGTGGAGCCCACCCCGCTCACGCTGCGGGCTCTGTTCCCTCCCAGGGACACGCAGCCCCTCTGCCAGGATGGAGCCAGCTCAGAAACTGGGAAGCTCTCATGGACACGGCTGTGGAGGAGGCTGGGGTGGGAGGAAAGGGCCTGGGGTGGGGGGGGGAGAAGCAGACATGTCACCTGGGGCACACGTCCAGTGCGACATGGAGGCAGCCTGCCCTGGTGGTCCATCAGCCCAGCTCTTGTGCATGGGGCTGCTCCTAAGCTGGGGCTGCCAGGATGAAGCTGTGTGGTGTGACATGGGGTTTTGCCCTTTCAGGGCCCAACACGTCCTCGTTTACCCCGGGGTTTGTGCAGAGTTCAGCTTGGCCAAGACAGGAAACTTGCGCCCAATGTAGATCCAAAGTGACACCAGAACTGGGTGACCAAAGTCACCCAGAGTGACAACAGGAATTAATGAGTTTTGAACTGATGGAAGGGGGCTCTGCTTAGGGGTAAAATGGGGCATGTTTCTGCCTTGAGCAGATCAGTTCTGAAATGGCTTAATAATAATAATAAAAATTCATCTTGATTAATGTCAGCCACACTGGCACTGGGACATGAGGGTGGGAGCACCTGTAGCTGCTGGGAGCTCCACACATGGCCCTGCAGTGAGTCCCTGTCCCCAGGGTGTTGGTTAAGGATGGCACAACGCAGTGTCTGTTCGGGGTGAGGATTGGGCCCCTCCCCTCTCTGTGCCCCAAAACCTTGCACAGCATCGGAGAGTGAGTCTGATCTGTAAAATTCCTCGTGATTGTTTGAAGGCAGGTGCATGGCTCAAGGGGAGGAAGTGGAGCAGCAGAGCCACGAGCCCAGCCTGGTCCTTTGGCATGGCTGGTCCAAATCCTCAATCCAAATCCAATCCCAACACCCCCCCCCCCCGGTCCTGTTCCTGGCCCCAAACTGGTGTCAGTCCTGATCCCAGAGCCGCTTCCCATCCCAAACGGGCAGTGCTGCCCGAATGGGGCGGGGGGGGTGGCAGACCCCAGCAGCCAGCCCAGTCCCGCTGCGGAGCTGGGACCCCCAGCGGGTCCCTGCCCCATTTCCCACTGGGACCAGTTCCCCCATCTGTTGCTCTGCTCCAGCCCCGCCAGGGGAGGCGGATGCTGCAAAATCAGCCCGAAACAGCCCCCAGAGCCCACAGAAGGCAGGACAGAGAGGGACGAGCAGCCCCCCTCCTTGCCTCCCCCCCCCCCTCAGCTCCCCTATTCCTCCCCACACCGGCTGCGCTGCGCCCCCAGCCTGGGGGCAGGCAGGGGCAGGGGCTGAGGCTGATTTTGTCCCGGGGCTTGTCCCCCCGGCGACTCCTTTTGTTTCCTGCCCCGAGCCCAGAGAGCCCCGAGCCCGAAGGGGCCGAGGTGCTGGGGCCCTGCCTGCGCCGCTGCCCGACAGCTGGCAGCCGGGCGGCCGGGGGGGCTGTCCCCGCTCCCACCGCCTCCAAGCTGCCGGCCGAGGGCGGCTTTGGAAGGGGGACAAGATGCAGCTGCCTGGCCCGCGAGGGGGGAAGAAACCGAGGATTTGAGAAATAACCAGCCACGGCACGGCCGCACGCCCACGGCTTGGGGACGGGTTTTATTTATTTTTTTTCTTCCCCAGCTCCGCGGCGAGAGCTCGGCCCCCAGGAAAAGCCTCCGAGGGAGCCCCGGAGGAGCTGGATCCGGCCCCCCAGGGAGGAAGGTGGGAGCCGGGCGTGAGCCCTCCCCCGGCACCGAAAAGCCCCGACGGGGCGGGAGGGGAGAAGGGAAGGGAAGGGCGGCTGCGGGGGGAACGGGCCGGCGGCGGGCAGGGCGCGCAGGTCGGCCTTATTTAAAATAAAAATCGGGATCAAGGGCAGGAAAAATCACCCCCCCGAGTCCTTTCCCAGCAGCTCCGCGGAAGCGATGCCCGGGCAGTTTCCTGGTGCTTTCCCCCTGCTTTTTGCTGCAAAGGGCGCTGCGCTCCTCCGCAGCCCACTGCCAGAGGATGCAACGAAATTCGCAGCCCCGAGGCTCGACTCGGGCTCGGAGCCGCCGGCTCGGCGGAGGGTGCTGGTGCTCTGCTTTCTCTTTCCCTTCCTTTTTTTTTTTTAAAAAAAATAGTAATAATAATAAAAAAATAAAAAATAAAATCCCAACGCCCAGCAAAACTTTCCCCGCTCGGATCGGCTAATTGGGGGGGAGGCGAGCAGCGAGCAGCAGCCCCCCCCCGCCCCCCCGCGGCTAATCACCCCATTACGAGCCCCATCAGCGGGATGATGACAGCAGAGAGGGGCGGAAACCGCCCGCAAAGCGCGGGGCTGGGGGCGGCAATTAATTCCCGGTAATCAAGCTGCAAGGTGTCGTCGCCGGGGAGTGACATCCCCCAAAACGCCTGGCGGCCAATGGGCGCGTTCACACGGCTGGGGTGCGGGGGGGGGGGGGGGGGGGGGCCCGCGCCGGAGCGGCACAAGTTCTTCCCCCCCCCTCCTTTTTTTTTATATTTTATTTTTTCATTTCCCCCCCTCGGGGAAGCGCGGGGCTCCCGCCGCTGTCCGAGGTGCTGAAAGCAGCGCCGGCTCCGGAGTGACTCCGGCGCCCGGCAGCTGTTCGAGGTGCTGACTCGCCGGCTCCGGTTTGACTCCGGTTT
>NW_023304476.1:0-44923 GCF_011077185.1 Oxyura jamaicensis
TCCACAGCAAGGGACATGGTGGGACAGCTTCTCTGTTGTTTTTTTTTTGTGTGGAAGTTTTCTCAGCCAAGGGCAGCAAGAGCAGGAGCACTGCCCCACCTAGCAGACGGTACCACAAGGTTTCACCAGTGAATTGGCTGCATGCCGCTGTCTCAAGCCCCAGTGCAGAGGCTCTCCAGGACAGAGCAGAAGCACAGGAACAGGGATCCTCCAGCTCCTCCAGCCACTCAGCACAGTGGGAAGCTGCAACCTGCACCTCACCTGCAGCTGGGGCTGCTTGTGCCCTCAGGGCACCTCTAGGGCTGGATTTCACATGATAGAAATACCCAGTGCCAGGTTTAAGCTCTGCGTCACCAGCAGCAAAGCGCAGGTTTGTGGGGCAGTGGTGGCCGGTGGGGCCAAAACCTTCATGGAGGCTGTGGCACAGCCCCTGCCGAGGCACAAGGAGCCAGAAAGCTCCGCTTGTTTCTTCTCACGCAGTTGGTTAATGGCACGGGCACAGAGCTGCTGAGCACAGCCCGCATCGACAGCCCGGCTGAGCGCTCACCTTCCACCCGCGCCGCCGAGATGTCTGCTCTCCCAGCTCCTCCTGGCCCTGCGCACCCTGTCTTGGCCTGGCTCTGCCGAGTGAGAGCTTGAAAACTTGCTGGAGGAAATGAGAGCGGTTTTTAACATTGTTTATTCGAGAGGTCCATTTTCTGGGATCTGACTGGGACCAAGGCCAGCGACCCTGGCTTCCAGCGATCGCATCACGTTGTTGGCGATGGCTTACATCTGCGAGCTGTGGAGCGGGACAAGCAGGTTCTGTGCGCCTTGGGGGACGTCATTTACTGAGCTATTAATGCAGGGCAGTGCAATTAGCATAGGGTGCAAGAGTCTTAACGGGTGATAGGCACAGAGGTGGCATCGTGCTCAGAGTAGCCGTTGGCATGGCTCTGGCCAGCCCAGGCCAGCCATGCATGACAGGGCCAGCGCGGTGCTGGGGGCGCAGGGGCCTGGGAGTCCCACTGAGACCCGGGGCTGGGCAGCTGGCACGGCCACACCGCTGCACCCGGCATGACTGGGATGCTTGTTTGTCCAGGGCTGGGCAAATGAGGCGGCTGGGCTGGGCTGGGCTGGGCCGAGGCAGTGCTGAACAGGCTGCAGGAGAGCCAGGTGAGAGCGCAGCCCAAGCTGGGCCAGAAAAGGACAGACGGACGTCTGCAGAGCATCATCCCCATCCCTCCCTCGCTGCAGAGGACAAGGCTGGGAGGGCTTCCTGTGTGCTGTGCCCCTCTCCGAGTGGGGACGCCCCTGCAGAGGAGGGGCTGCTGGTGCTGGGAAGCAGCGGGAGCTGAGGGTGAGCAGGAGCAGAGGAGCCGGGAGCACCCCGGGGTGCTGGGGGTCCCTGGAGAGCCCCAAATGTGGCTTAGCGTAAGGCAGGGGCTGGGAAGAGGATGAGGTCTGCTGAGCACAGGCGATGGCAGCTCTTCTCCCTGGGCTCTTGAGCTCTTCCCAGAGGGGGCACCAGCCTCTCCCTGCCAGCGTGAGGCTGGGCTGGATCCTGCCCGGGGCGGACGATCGTCAGCCCTGCTCCCGCTGGGCACGGGCTGGGCAAGGTCCCCAGCCCCACCGCTGCCTGCAGGGACAAAGGGGACACTCAGCACTGGGCAGGGGGCTTGTTCCCCCAGCACCTGGGCGAGGACAGACCCTACCTGCGCAGGCTGTGGAGGTGTTAGAGCTCCGTAGATGGCCCACCGCCACCGCCCCGGCCGCTGCCAGCTGTGCCTCCTGCCGCGGCGTCTGGCACACGGAACGCCACGTACGGGCACCTCTTCACGTTGAGGCACACGAGCTTCTCCAGGGATGCTGTCTTGACTATCTCAAAGCCAGTTGCTCCGCCAAAGGTACTGGGTTTCCAGTACTCTGGGGAGCAGATGGGGTTTCCGAGAAGCCCCTTCAGGGAAAACGGAGCTCCGATCTCCACCATGCTTTCTCCGAAAATGCCGTTGGGTTGGGGTTTCTCAAGCAACAAGCCCGGATAAAACTCCAGCGCATCGATGTCTCCATAGAGCTCCTCCAGCTCTGCTGCCTTCTCCTCCTCTCCTGCACCAGGTGAACACCAGACACGTCAGCAAGGGTCCGGCCTTGCGATGGGGCACGGGGACGTGGCAGGAGGGAGACCTGCAGGCCCCGGTGGCAGCACGGTGCTCGTACCTGTTAGCTCCTGGAAGGACGTGTAGGGCTTCATGCCAAACCTCTTCCGATACTCATTGAAGGGCTGCAGCCTCAGCTGCCGCGACTCCTTAATGACCCCGACGGCCACTTTCAGGATGTTGGCGTTGATGGTTTGCCCCCCGCCGATCTGGAGGGCAAGAAGACAAGGAGGGGAATGCTCACGTGAGACACGGGGAGGCCTGCACGGAGGCACAGCCCGGCCTCCCTGCCCTGCCGCGCTTCCAGGTGCCCACGTCCTGGGCATGACGCGGCCACAGCTGGACGAGGGGGAGCCGGGGCGGCGCCGAAGACCAGCGGTGGCACTGCTCGGGTTAGGGCCCATCTCCTGCAGGAAAAGCCCTGGACGGCAGCGACCCACAGGCTGGGGAGGAGGGAAGGGATCTCTGGGTCTGGGGTCACGGAGGGAGCCTGCACACCCCAAGAGCAGCAGGGCTGCGTGTCAGCCGTGTCACTCTGCCCATCAGAAGTGTTGATTTAATCACTTGGAAGAAAACATCCATGTGATGGCAGCAAAGAACAGCGCCAGATGAGCTGCTCCCGTGCCAAGGCTGCTGCACGGCCCGGCCTGGGGCACGGCAGAGCCTGGCTGCGCCCAGCTGGGTGCCGCACGCTGCTGGCTTCACCCTGATGCTTATTCCAGTGTCCTGGGATCAAGGAAATGGGGCTGCCAAGACCCAACCTCGCCCCACTGATCGTGGGGAGGGCTCTCAACGCACACGCCGCGTGTGGCCCTTGGGAACAGGCTGCGAATGCTGCACACAACCGGGACATTTGTTACGGGTGGGCTGCGGCTGCGCTCTGACGATGCCTTGGGCCCGGGGTCCCGCAGCCCCCCGTGGGAAGTGCTGCAGAGAGAGGAGAGCAGGACCTTACCATCCCCGCAGTCTGCTTGGAAAAGGACTCCACCAGGGCCTCCACGCCATAGTCCAGGAGCATGGAGGTGTTGTAGAGAAACTGCTCGTAGCTGTACTCTTCCCCCTGGATGACGAAGGAGTCCGGCATCAGCCCGTGCCAGTGATAGAGCTGGTTGAACTCCACCGCAATGCGATTCCGGTACTGGAACTGCCTCCCGAACAGCAGCTCGGGGTCGAACTTGAGGCTCAGGAAGTACCCGCTGAGGTGCTGCACGTAGTCTTCAATGACGATCTTGATGGTCTCCCCTGGGCAGGAGGCGAGAGGAGGAGGCGTCAGCTGGCAGCAGGAGCAGCCCCAGCCCCGGATCAGCCCCGGCTCCCCCAGGGCTCGGGGCAGCCCAGGTTACTCACGTGCTGAGCGAGGCTCCCCGCGGCAGCCTGTCCCTGCATCCCCGCACCCTCTGCCGCCCGGACCTGCCTGACATTGGGCTTGTTGTTGGCTGGGAATTTCTGTCATTTATCTTTTCACCGGGAAAGGTCAGCTTGCCAAAAACAAAATGGTTTCTGAGAAAGCTGACCTCGATCTGGAGCTTAGAGACACTGTGGTGGCGTCCTGGGTCTTTCCTAAGTCTACTGTCATTTCACACAAAGTCACCTCCATCCAAAATCCAGAACATTAAAATGGAATAGTTCAAAATGATGGCTGAATTACTCAAAAATAGATTTTCTGATGGATTAAAGCCAACGATCCCCAGAACGCTGCCAGAGGAACTCCTCCAGCCTTTAAAGCTGGGCTGCCCCTGCAGAGCCCAACAGCACCAGGTCACCGTGGGAGGAGGGACGCGGGGACCCGCGGTGCTGCCGGCCCTCACCGATGAGGATGAGCCGAGCTGTCTGGAAGAGCTGCTCGTCGCTCCAGGTGGGGTGCTCCCGCTTCAGGATGTCGCAGACGCGGTTGTGCTCGCGCAGCCAGAGCGTGGCGTACATGCAGAGCCCCGGCAGGAGCCCGAACACCTCCTGACCCATCGCCAGCTGCTTCTCCTTGGGGATGGCAGGCGGGTACACCATGTGGACCGGCGCTTCGGTGACCGAGGGGGGGTACACCTCTCCATCCACCACCTCGGGGAGACAAGAATGGGGTGGCAGAAAGGGAGGAGGGGAGAAAACCACCCTGTCCTGGCAGCTGCCAGAGGGACGTGGGCTTCAAACAACCTTGGAGCCAAGGGCTGAGACGCGTTTCGGCACATGGTGCCACGTGGTACCTGGAATTTGAGCTTCCCATCCCTGAAGAGCCGCAGCTGGTGCTGCCGCTGCAGGTTGTCCCCGTACAAGTGCCCCAGGTCCACCTGCGAGACAGCGCGGTGTGACGGGAGCAACAGCCCGGCCGTGCCCACCCCCGGCCCCCCTCGCATCGCGCCCTCACCCCGTGCCCCAGCGCCTTGGTGAAGCCGCGCCCCATCTTCCCGGACGTCTTGAAGAACTGGTGGGTGAAATGCTGGGCGAAGAAGGCAAACATCAGGTTGGTGCCCCGGGGATCGGCTTCAAACTTGTGCCGCAGCAGGAACCTCTCCGCCAGAAACTGGGCGTCGGGGAGCTGCCGCTTCCCTGCGGAGGACGGGGGTGACGGCGGTGCCGCGGCGGGTGCCAGCGGTGCTGTGCGGGCTCAGCCCCGCAGCCAGGCACGGGTGCTGGGAAGCGGTGGGGCTGCACCAGGTAGGGACCCGGTGCTGCTCTGCAAACCCAACCTTGTTCATCACCTCGCGGTGCGGGTCCTGCGCCGGGCACGTACCTTTTGTCCCCATGGGCGTGGGGCAGTCGTCCGGCACCGGCGGGAGGATGCGGGTGTAGTAGCTGACGTTGGCGTAGGCCTCCCAGCTGATGTAGCCATAGTTGGAGTTAAAGGTGGGGGGGGCTGGGGATGAGGTTGGCACGAACTGGAAGGAGAAAGCAGTCAGTGCCGCAGGGCAGCACCCAGGCCCCACCGGCATCCCAGGAACCAGGAGGCGATGGGC
The DNA here is from genome assembly GCF_011077185.1 of Oxyura jamaicensis. NCBI lineage: Eukaryota > Metazoa > Chordata > Aves > Anseriformes > Anatidae > Oxyura > Oxyura jamaicensis. The sequence continues at coordinate 5,084 of NW_023304476.1, forward strand.
AGAGAGCCCGGCCGCATCCTGCTGTGCTGTGCCCCCCCGGCACCCGGCCTTTTAGGGGCTGCAGTTCCCTGCAGGAGCAGGGGGGTTGTACTGCTGCACCAAATGAATTCCTGCGTGATGAATTAGATGACAAACATGCAGAAATGGGGAAACCAACAGCCGGAGCCTTGCGAATGTGTTCCTACAGCTCTAAGAGCTGGAACCTAAATATTTACGCGAAGTGATAAATGTGGGGACAGAAGTAACAAGGGCCAGCTCCATATTTCCACCAGCTGCTCCCTGTGTCTGCTTGAGAGCCCTCTGGAAGGGGAGTGCAGCATGCTGAGAGCAGCTCGTGTGTTTCAGCTGGCTCCCAGCCCGGTGCGTGTGCTGGGCCCCCGCTGTTAACGTCCCCTGCGGGCCAGCTCACAGGGAGGTGGCCCCAACCTGGTGTCACCGGGAGATGCTCGGAGGCTCCACTGCCCCCTGCCCATGCTGGAGCTGCTGGAGTCGTGTTCGGCCCCGGGACCCATCCCAACCCCTCCTGGGAATCACCCCCCGCACCTGTGAGCACGAGCCTCATCAGCATATCCCTGATGAAGGTGCTGTTGATGATGTCCCAAAACCACCTGAAGTGCGTCAGGACGAAGTGGTAGAAGGCAGGACTGGGCTTCAGCAGGTTGTGGAGGCGCGTCCAGAGCTCAGCTGGGGGAGACAAACCCGGGCACGCCGCTCAGCACCGGCTGCTGCAGCGCTCGCCCCGCTAAGGCAGCCCGTGCAGCGCCGGGGCTCCTCCAGGAGGGGGACTTACGCGAGGTGCAGTTAGCCCCGAAGTACCCCGTCCGCGTGCAGTCACACTCGTAGCCTTCCAGGCCGACCCGCACGCACACCCCTTGGTGCTGGCAGGGGTAATAGCAACACGGGTTCACTGTGGGGACAGAGACAGAGAGGTCACCGGCCACCCACGGTGCCACCACTGCCCCGAACGCAGCTGAGAAAGAAAGGCAGAAAGGTGCTGCCAGAGCATCCCACATGGGGTTCCTGTGCCCTGAGAGTCCAGGAGCTGGCGAAATCCCTATAAACACGATGTCAGCATTGTTAAGAATGGCAATTGTCTGGGCTGGAGTTTGCTTTGGCACGCGGCTCCTTTGCCCCGGCCCCGCATGCGGGTGGAAGGGACAGACCGCTGGCCTTCTTCCTCCCGGCTCCAGCCCTGGCCCTGCTGCTTCCTCCGCAGCCACCTCCTCGCCCGCGCGCCCCAGCTGCAGCCACCAGATAAGGGCCCCATCTTGCCCTGTCCGCGTCCACCGGGGTCCCAGCAGCTGCTGGTGCCCCCCCCGGTGTCACCCGGGCAGCTGGGGCCGGCTCCTGCAGACGTGTGGGCGGCCTGGAGCTGCTGCCCCCCCCGCCAGGACCTTCCCCGGCCGCCCTGCGCGGCGTCGGCGTGGGAGGAGGTCGGGGCTCGGAGAGACGCAGCTCCAGCAGTGCTGGCACCCCGGTATCTGCTGCTGTCCCTGCCCCAAACAGGGGGCGACACAGTTGAAGAGGAGCAAAACCACATCTCGCTGCCGGAGACGGAGCGCAGTGGGATAAAAGAGCCCCTGTGTGTACTGCAGGGACGGGGCACAGGGGTGGTGGGGACACGCGGGGACAGCCGCGGCACCCACCGGGCTCTGCCCCGGTGCCACCCAGCAGAGGGCTCCGGGAGCAGTGACTGGCGGGTGGCCGCAGCATCGTCGGCCCTGCGGGGCTCTGCCCAGTTGGCTCCAAGTTCTGCTGGAGGCTGAAGCCAGGCTCTAGCACCAGGGAGGTGAGCAGGCACAACGTGTGGCACATTTTTCCATGAGAAATTGAAGCTAGAAATTAACATCTTTGGATAATCAAGCTAGTTTTGCAAAGTCTCCCAGTTTCCCAGGCAGCTCGGGGCTGGGACGGGGTGGGGGCTGCCTGGGGGCTGGCAGCTCTCGCAGCTGCTCTCAGCCCTGGGATCCAAAACCCCTCACGCTATGGGGGAGCCACGCAGAGTTCAGCTCCCAGCCCTTCCTCCGGGCTCCCTTTCATCTCAGCTCTTTTCATGTATCCAGCCTCCGTTACCCATCCAGACGGGAGGCAGCGGGCAGGTCCTTATTTATCTCGGACAGATTAACTTCAGACCACCCGCCTGCAGCTTTTTGTAGCATGGAAACTTTTACCGTGCTGCAGCACAGCCAGAGCATCCCCTGAGCAGATCCCGCGCCAGTAGCTCCGTGCTTGGCTCCACCACAAACATCTGCAGGAGCGGCCCCGCTCCCTGCCCCGGCCAGCTCGGGGGGGGGGGGACACGGGGACGCCACGGGTGCCACGGCCGTGGGGCCAGGTGGCTGCTCCATGCCAGGGGCCCGCAGGCAGCTGCCTCCTGCCGGGGTCACAGCGGTGTCAGCGCCGTGGGGGCCCCGAGGTGGGGCAGGAGCGGCATGTCCCAGCCGCAAGGGCGCGAGGGGATGCGGCGTGTCCCAGCCCGCGACAGCCGCCCCCCCGCGGCGCTCCCGGCCTCCCTCCACCCCAAGCAGGAATCTGGCCGGGACGGCTCCAGGTGTGGGGAAAGCTGCTCCCGGCCCCCGCGCTGGATCGCGGCCCCCTCCGTGACGGCTGAGCCGGCGAACACGTGCGATCACCGCTGAAAAATGCCAGATTTTGGGGACGACATCCGCTCTGCGAACCGCAGCCAAAGCGACGTGGGGTGAATCATGTGCGGGCTGGAGCCGGGCTTGCCCGGTGGGACATTCCCGTCTTGCGCACGGCTCCGTGGCTGCGGGCAGCGAAGACAACAAAAGGCTCACACGCTTGTTTTTCTGACTGGGGATGGTTTCCTAGGGTTTTCCATGAGCTGCTCCCGGCCCGTGCGACGGAGCCAGATTGTCATCTGCAACCACTTCTGGCCGCACCGCCAGCGACAGCAACCTGCCAGGGCCGCAGCTGCGCCGCACATGGGGCTGGCGGCTCCTCCTCCCGCACCTGCGGCCGGGCGCTGGGGGCTGCTTCCAGCAGTGGCACCGGGGCTGGGGGGGACACGGCCGCCGTCCCCTCCGTGCAGCGGAGCCAAAGCCCCACGAGCGCAGCCGTGGACGCGGGAGGAAACCCGACCGCAGGTGGCGGAAATGGGCACAAATCAAAATCGGCTCTGCCGAAGGCACCCGCGGGGTCCCAGCCCGACCTCCCTCCCCGTGGTGGGACCCCGGGCATGGTGGTGACATCCGGGGGCCCTGCGGGAGCAGTGAATGGCGTGGGACCTCCACGAGGAGCAGCTGGAGGGGCCTCAGGGTTATTCTGATGGAACGTTTGCTCTTGAACAAAAGCACAGCCCCGAGGGCAAGGCAGCAGACGAGATCCCAAGGGCAATATCCATGGGGGCAAATGGAGAAGCACCACGGGACCAGGCTGGCTCAGCCTGGGAAAACCTCTACGGGGAGCAAACATCACTGCTCAGAGGCAAGGTGGAGCCTGCGAGGGGCTGATAAGTGCTCACAGCAGCAACCATCAAGTGGGCAGGAGGCTGCAGGCAAAGCCCAGCATCCTGTTATTCTGTCTTCTAGAGCAGATTTGAGCACAAGATTAAGGCCGTGGTCCTCCAGCTGCATGCCTCCCGCAGCCCATCTGCTCTGCTGGCAGCACCTCGGGGCACGGCACAGCTCCTCTAACTTCTCCATCAGGTATCTCCCTTGCTAATTAAAGCTTGGAGGAGAACCATCCTTTTGCATACATCCTGGCTACGGGTTCTTTCCCCACACAGTGAGCTCTGCTTTGGCCCCGTCCTGCAGCCGGCAGCTCCGGGGCTGCCCATGGCTGCACCAGCCCAGGGTGTGCCTGTCCCAGCCGCTGCAGGCTGGGTGTCCCCAGCCAGTCCCTGGGACCCATCCTGTGGCACCCAGCACGCTCAGCCCTGCCACTGGGACCTGCAGCGGGGTGCACAGCCCCGTGTCGGTCCGGGCGCTGTTCCTCCTCCTGCAGCACTTGCTCCCATGCCTCGAAGTGCTGCAACCCCCAGCTTATGTTCCCGTTTCAGACGCACAAGCTGCCGAAAGAGGGAAGTCTCCACCTTAGGGGCATTGTTTCTGGGCAGGAACAGCCGCCTCAATGCCGATAAGTCCCAGCGGGATGGCTGCGGGGAGCGGGAGCGGGGCAGTGGGAAGGAAGCCGTGCCCGGTTCCAGCAGCCCCCTCTGCCCTGCTCAGCCTGAGCCAGCTCCCTTTGGGTCGCTGCACCCAAGTCCTGCCCCCCCCAGCCCCAGCCCGTGGAGATGGGGGCACCATCCATCACACCAAACGCAGCCGGAGCCCCACCGAGGGATGCCGACCACGTTCCTGCGCTGGCTTAGCGGGGAGCTGCAAAACCCGAGAAGTTCCCTGAGCTGGACCTGGGGTGGGCTTTTCTCTGTGGAAGGGAGGAAAATCATCTCCTGGAAGCGGGACCAGAGGCAGTGTCCCCCTGGGGACCTGGAGGAAGCTGCTCTGGGGAGCACGTGGAGGGAGCCATCGGTGCATCACGACGCCACAAGCAGCGGAGCCCCATGACACCCCCGAGCCCCCCTAACAGCCGCAGCGATGCCTCGGGGGCACCGGAGCCGTCACGCTGCGGCCAGGGGCTGCGGCCCCCGGGGGGGCTCCCACGGCCGCGGACACGCGGGGGCTCCTCCAGCCCCTGCCCGTGGCCCCGGGGGGGGCGCAGCAGAAGTGGGGAGACCCGCGGGACCCGGCTCCTTCCCCCCCGCATCCCGATCCCACGGGGCCGGGCACCAGCGGGCGGTGGGCACGATCCTGCCCCGGGACCCCACGCGTGGCCCCCCCGGACACAACCAGCGCCGGGAGCACCGAGGGGATCCGGGGGGGGGGGTCCCGAGCTCTCCCCCCGTGCCCCTGCCGGGGGCAGTGCCCCCAGCCCCGCGCCCCCCCCCCCCCACATCCCCCCGGGGCCCCGGCCCCCGGCGGGACCCCGGCCCCGCCCCTCCCCCCCCCCCCCAAGCCGGGTCCCCCCGTGTCCCCCCGCATCCCCCAGTCCCCCCGCCCCGCCCGGTCCCGCCTAGGGCTCCCCCCAGCCCCCCCGCCCCGTACCGGTGCCGGCGGCCGCGGCGCTCCCGGCGGCGCAGAGCAGCAGCGCGGGGCCGAGCAGAAGCCGCAGCCCGGCCGGGGGGGCCCGGGGCCGGCACCCACCGCCCATGGCGAGAGGCAGCTCCGCCGCGGACCGCCGCTGCCCGGCCCGGCCCCGCCGCCCCCGCCCCCGCCGCGCCTCCGCCCGCCCCCGACGGGACGGGGCCGCCTCCGTGCCCCGGTCCCCGCGGCCCCGGCATCGCCGTGCCCACCCCTGGCTCTCCGCGCCCCCCCGGTCCCACAGCCCCGAGCATCTCCGCCTCAGGGACAGCACCCAGGGGGGCGCAGGGGGAAGGAGGGGCTGCTGCCCCTGGGGTGGGCGAGGGCAGCACGGGCTGCGGCCCCCCTGCGACAGCCCCAGGGAGCCTGGTGGCACCCGGAGCCTGGTGGCACCCAGAGCCTGGTGGCACCCGGAGCACGGTGGCACCCGGAGCACGGTGGCACCATGAGCCTGGCACCGTGTCTGGCTGCTCACGCTCTCCCGTGCTGGCAGAGGGCCGTGGAGGAGCCCCAGGGCACGTCCCTGGGGTTTTGCCATCACCCCCCGCAGTGCAGCAGCAGCCCTGGGCACCCCGGGGGTGGCTGCGCGTTTCCGCCACCCGCGGTGGAAGCGGCTGCAGCGGGGCGCAGCAGGGCCGAGCCAGGAGCCGGCCGAACTGGAAAGTGAAAAGGTGGTGCTGCTGGAACTGCCGACTCCGAATTGCCGCTGGGAAGGAGCACGCGGCTCCACGGTGGCTTCATGCCACAGTCGTCCCTCCCGGCGGTGAGCTGCCCGTGCTGGGGGTGGCTGGGGACAGGTGACAGAGGGGCTTGTGAGTGCCCCGTGGGCAAATGCAGCAGCCTGACCTGCACGTGAGCTGAGCGTGCCCTCCATGGGCTCCAGCAGGGTGGAGGTGCCGGCTGCTCCTGGTGAACTTGCGCTGGCACCGAGGGACCGGCACCGAGGGACCGGTTTTGCTGTAACGGTGCAGCTGGGGCTGCGGTGCTGTCAGCACCCCACTGGGCAGCACACATGCCACCGAGCTCTTGCCACATTTCTGTTCCCCAAAACGAAAAGCAGCCAAGCTGCACCAAACCAACAGGTGCTGCAGGGCCCTCCTGGTCCGCCCAGCTTGGAGCCCTGGCAGCAAAAAGCTTCAGGCTGAGCCCTGCAGCTCAACGCGGAGCATTTCGGAGGCTGTTTCTGTGCGCTCCCATCCGGCAGCAGCAGGGCAGCGGCGTTTCCTGCCCCTCTGGCCCCCGATGGCCCCACAGCACCGCAGCCCTGCGGGCTGGCTCAGGAAGCTGAGAGGTTTACCCCATACAGAGGCTCTTTTTCCCCATCCCGCCAGCTCTGGTGCTGTCCCCCTCCCACGTGCCCAGCACCCAGCCGCAGCACGTGTAGGACCTGGCCGAGCCCACGGCCCCACAGCCGGCCCCACGCTGCCCGCGCTCCGCACGGGACCGGCCAACACTGACAGCCCCGCGTGGTGGCAAGGGAGGTGGCTGGGGCTGGCTGCCCACAGTGTTCACATCTCCCGCTCCCTTCACTTTCATCAGGATTCAATAATCATTTGCTTGCACAATATGGGAAGCAATTGCAACAGCCCCAGCCCCACTGTCTCACCAGGGCTTTTTATAATCTGCACTGCGCACAGGCTGCGGGAGGAGCGGCTGTGCCCGGGGCGAGGGACGCTGCTGCTTGTCCCATGGCACAAGCGGGAGATGGGGGACACCGCGGGGCGTCCCAGCTTCTCGTGGGCTCCGAGGGAAGAAATGGGGCAGGAGCAGTGCAGATGTTGGAGCTGGAGCAGGAGCTGGAGCTGGCCAGCAGGTGCACCGACATCGCTCCTCCGTGGCCAGGGCGGTGGAAGGGGAAGTGGCAGCGGCACGGTGCTGCCGGGACACTGCTGGCATCCACAGGGTGTCACCCAGTCAGGGGGGTTCCCTGGTGGGAAACCAGGGAAATTAAAATATTTATTTTAGTCTGATTAGCCTCGTCTTTTAAGAGGTCTGTGCTGGACGCCATGGGCAGGGAGCTCCCCACCTCGCTGCGGGCTGGGGGTGCCGATGGGGGAGGCACAGGTGGGAGGGACCCTGGGACTCCCTGTCTGTGCTGGCCTCAGCACCGTGGCCTTACCAGTGGCCCAGTTTCACTGGTCACAGGGCTGGGAAATGGAGTATGCAAGTTCCTAAAGTGTACAAACAGCCTGGGGTTGCACTGGGAAAATAACATCACCCCCCCCACACACCCCGGGTGACTTCAGAAAGGCTGCGGGAGCCTCCCTGGAGCCGGGCGGGAGGCGCAGATGTGGCCGCAGCTGGGCTGAGCTCACAGCTGCAGCGGGGCCGTGGTGCTGAGCCCTGCCCCGCACCCTGTGGGGAGCGAGGTGCCGTCCGTCCTGTGCCGTGCCCTCTCCGTGCCCTCTCCATCACAGCAGCAAGGGGGGCACGGGCTGCGTGGCACAGGCAGCCTGGGGGGGTCTGGGTCCGGCCGGAGGGTTTCAGCCCCACACGCTGCTATCCTGAACACCTCTGAAGTGCCCCAGGGGTCTCCCCTCTCTTCCTGTCCCCTCCCTGCGCTTTCTCATTGCTCTTCCACTTTTCTCAGCAGTGGCCAGGGGTCACAGCTTTGCTCCTGTTCCTCACCTACCTTTCTTCCTCCTTCGGGAAGCATCTCCCAAGTTTTGCTTCCTTTTTCTTTAGCCCCCGCGCAGGGGGGGCACGATCCTGGCCCCACTCTGTCTCCAACTCCATCGAGTGCTTCCCAGCCACGTGTCCCCCCGGGCAGCCACAGCAGCAATGGGACACCCGCCGAGCCCCTCCTGTGGAGGTGGACCTGGGACCCCCCTGGGGGTCACTGCACGGTGTGCCCACCCCATGTGCGTGCCTCTGGGGCTGGGACCAGGGCCCCCAGCGCGGGCTGGCCACGTGTGGAGGCCCAGCGCTGCCGGCTGCGTCCTCCCGTAGGGAGGCAGCAAAACACCGTCTATGGCAGCGCGCAGCCGGCCGAGGAACGCGGGAAGGCTCAGAGCGAAGCTCGTCTCCAGCCCGTTGAGGTTCACTTCTCCCTGAGTCTGCAGCGATGTTTTGTCCTCCTGTGCTGGGATTGGGACGGCAGGACCCACGAACCCGCAGCAGGCTGGCACTGCAGGACCCCTCCTGTCCCGGCTGCTGCGTGTCCCCAAACCAGCGGCAGTGGGGCAGCGCTGGGAGCCCCTCCTGGAAGGCTGATGTCCGAGGGGGACAGGCTTCAAGACGCCCAGCCCTTGCAGGTCCCCACTGCCCCTCTGCCCCCTGCTCGGGGGTGGCTGTGCCTGGAGGGACCGTGGCTCCCCCACAGCCCTGGGAACATCCCCAGCCTGCCCCGGCTTCGTGCACCCCTCTGAGAGGCGCGTTGGGTGGGGATGTGGCTCGGGAGGCAGGCCTGGGCCGAGGCGTCGCGGAACAGAACCGGCCTGGTTCTGCCTCACCCCGGTGGAGGCTGAGGGGAATCGTGCCCAGCACCCCCTGACAGTGCTTGAGGCAGACGTAGCGGCACGATGAGTGCCAATGGCCACAGCCCCCCTGGTGGCACCGCTCCTGTCCACCCCACATGAGGCTCAGTGGGATGTGTGGGGCACGGGGCTGGGCAGCAGAGGGACAGCCGGGGGGCACAACCCTCCTGACATCCAAGCAGGGTCTGTGGTGCCCACGCTGGGCCCGGTCCTCACCTCACTGCCCAGCCCAGCCCCTCTCCCAGCTCTTCGGGGCACGGTGACAGAGGACCGAGCTCTTCCTCCATCACGGGGAGCTGACGGGCGCTGTTTGGGGGGCTACAAATCAGAGCTGAAAAGCCCAGGCTGGACAGGCTGTCTGGGAACTCGTAACCTGAGCCCCAGGAAAGAAGGACTCAGGAAAGCGCTTTCAGCAATCATATTCATCATCTTCAGCCCAGGCTCATTAGGCTCGCCGAGCCCAGCCCCGCCGCTGCCAACGCCTCCCGCACGCAGATAGAGCCGCCGGCCCAGACAAATAAATGCTTCCAGCTTCCCGGTGGATGCAGCAGGTCAGGGAGCATCTGATGCCAATTACCTGCGGTGTAGGGTTCCCCGGCCGCTCTCGCCGGCCCTGCACAGCGAGGCTCTCCCGTGCTCCAGCCCCTGTGCCCAGCGCTCCCTGTGGCCTTGGGGGTCCCGGCCCCTTCCCAGCCCTTGTGCTTTGGGGGCTAAGGGGGGGAGTTTGGGGCTCCCATCTCTTGCAGGTGGAAGAGCAGCACTGTGCCACTGGTGGTGGGCTCCTCCGTGATAGGGATGGGGACCGGTGCAGGGGTCGCCCACCCAAGCATTCCAGGGGACACCCCACCATGGCTGGAGCGCAAGTCCCTGCCCAGGCTTAACTCCCCCAGGTCATAACCATGGTGGGAGCAGCCACGGGGCCAGAGTGCTGCTGCAAAATGGGTGCAGGAGGTCGTGGTCGCACGGCGGCTCTTTGGGGTGCTGCACGTTTCCACCGCTCCGGGCTGCCGTCGGCTGGGATGTCCTTAATCGGCCCAGAGGTCGGCGTCCCCGCGCCCGGGGCCACGTGGCGGAGGGACCCCAGGCAGGAGCCCGGCACGGACACGAGTCACTCAGCATCAACGCTGGGGGCCAGGAAATTGCAGCGGACACAAACCTAAATACACTGTGCGTCGCCCCCAGGTAATCAGGGGCTTGGCCAGATTCCGGCTGACAGCTTAAATGCTTTAATTCTTCGGACGCTGCGTTTCAAGGGGGTCCCGTGCGCCGAGAGCTTCTCCCAAACGGTTTTTGTGCTGGAGATTTGTCTGTAATTGGAGGCATGTTTCATTCCCCTGAAACTAGCCAGGTCCCTGCTGGAGGAGGGGGCTGCGGGAAGGCAGCAATTTCCCTTATGGAATTATTTACCTGATTAGAGAGTTTATTTTATCAAAATTGCTTCAGAATGGGGCCGCTCAGTGTGTCCAGCGCGGGGAGCTCCCTGGTGGGGCTGGCGGCCTGGAGACAGGTAATTTGTGTGGTTAATGGGACTAATCCACCAGGCAATTACACCAATAGATTTCACGGCTGCAAAGTGCTCTGTTCCCATTAATTAAAAATCTGTTAAGAAGATTAGCACGTAAAGGTATCAAAAGAAACCCAAGAGTTTCTTTCCCCACCGGCCCCCGAAGGCGAGTGTGGGAGTGCTGGATTGCTCGCATTAGCACAAAAATTATTCTTTTAAAGGTAAGGGCTCCACATCCAAAGTAACTGCTGACAGTTTTCCCTGACTTCCCCACCAAGAGGTCCTTTATGTTTAATTATAGTTTGTTTAAATTAGCCCTGATTGTTAGCATGGAGTGCTAGTTTAAATATATTCCGAAGGCATTGTTCGCCCTGCCGGGGTGTGGGGGGTTGCCCCCGGCTGAGCCCTGTGCCTGGGGCAGGTGCCCCCGCGCCCAGCGAGGGGAGTGGGGACGGGGGTCCCGGGTGGGCAGAGGGATGTGGGCTCCCGAACCGAGCATCCCCAGTGTGAGCCGGCCCTGATGCAGCAGCAGGAGCCCAGCAGGGGCACAGCCTCTGAGCCCGGCCTCACACCAGGCACTGGGCTGCAGTGGGCATCCCCACGGCACATGGCGTGCCCGTGCCCCCTGGAGAGCCCTGTGCCCCCCAGAGTGTCCCGTGCCCCCCGGAGGTGCCCAGGCAGTGCAGCAGTACCCACTCCATCGCCCCGTGGTGCCGGCCACATCGCTCCAGCCCTTCGCTCCCAGGGCCGCTCCTGGCCTTCCTCCACAGCCAGACAACAAGTGAAACAAAAGCGAATTCCCCGGCAGCTGAAGGTGCCATTTTTACGGCTTGGCTGAGCAAGGAAGTATTTTTTTGATCTCTTAAAATCCTGAATATTATCTGACAGTTTATCTTGTTTCTCCGCATCCGTGTCTTTGCAGCAACGCCAGCTCATTTACATGTGTATTGCGCCTGCCTCCACGGGTGCTGAGGTCAATTGAAACTCAAGAAAAGAGGAGAAATTTATGCAAAACTGTTGATTGCATTTGTATGTAATGAAATCATCCAATATTCATCTGACTATAGACTCTAATCTGAAAGGAGAAGTGAAGGACATAAGAGTCACTGGAAAGCAATAATGAGCTTCTGTAGTGATTAAAAAAGCACTTGAGCTTTCTGAAAATCCAGCCAGAAATCGTGTCTAATCAACACGGAATATAGGAGGCAGAGATTACATTGATACATTTTGCAAAGCTCACTGTTGAAAATGTATGCGAGCTGTAAACTCTGACATGCCATCCATGGTCTGTTTTATACAAATCCGGGAGGCACACAATCAGAGCCCGGGCTCGTCCCTGGCACAAAGCAATCTTGGTGTCTCTGCTCGATGACTCATAAGGAGTGCAATCACATCTATTTTGAAGAGCAATGTTGTTTTTTAACTGTGTCGAGAGCTTCCAGCTTCCTCGGAGTTTTTCCAGCCTTTTGCTTCCACCCCACTTTCCCAGCGGCCGCGGCTCTCGGCGTGCGGGTAGCCCGACGGCGCTGCTGCAGCTCCACTGAGCCGCGGCTCGGAGGGGAGCAGAGCCCGGAGCTGCTGTCCTTGGCCATCATGCTGGCACCCACAGCACTGGGGTAAGGCATGGGCATCTGCCCGGTGCCATGTGTGGGGCTCGATGCCCTCAGGGACCCCACGGAGCTCACCAGCAGCTGGGGCAGGGACAGCAGGAACCCAGTCGATGCCCAGAGCTGTGGCAGGCACTTGGAGGTGAGCCCCGGGGTCAGGTCTTGGGGGTCTGGGCACAGCCTCCCTCACATCCCACCACCCTCCTGAGAACCCCCCCCCCCCCCCCCCCATGGGGTGCTTGCTGCTGCTGCACCCAAACTCTTTGGTGGCCAAAGCAGCTTGCTGAAATCAGCACCGTTACACCCAAATGTTTCCTGGCTGCGGTCTCTGTTCCTCCTGGGTTATTTGGCACAGCTGGAGCTCCTTCTCCACCCTCCAACAGCATCAGCTGCAGCTTCTTATCAGCGCTGGGCACAATCCAGGCTCCATCTAACTGAAGGGTTGCTGCTGGCACTGGTGGAGGGAGCCTTTTTATTCCCACTTTGCGTTGCTGCATGCAGGAGATGCTGGTGTGGCTGGGGCAGCAGCAGAGCAGATGTTCAGCAGCATCACCCCAAAGCTATCCCTATGAGCCTGCTGGACAGTAAGTGTGATGCCCCCTGTCTCCTCTCCTGGACTAGCAGTGACCCTGCTGCAGGCTGCCTGTGCTGTGGCAGGTATGGGGTGGTCTCCCTGCATGTGGTCAGTGCCATGGTGGTCCTGTGTGGTTGGAAGGTGCCTGGGCTGCAGCTGGTGCTTTGTCTGCCTGTCCTGCTCTTCAAAGAACAGGTGAACGGGCTCTGGCTGGCACGTGCTGTTCCCCCAGGACTGGGGCAAGGGTGGCTGCTGGTGGCGCAGAGCACTGGGGGCTGCCTCCCCTGCCCGGTGCCCTACTGTGTGGTGATCAGCTGAAGCTGGGTGGAGAACAGGTCTTTGTCTTTATTCCCCTGCACTAAATCTACCTTGGTGCCTATGTCACTGTGCCACTGAGGCCTGCATCTCCCCCCTTGCCTCCCAAAGTCCCCAGGTACCCCACACCAGGGACAGGCGGCCTGTCCCCAGCAGCACATGGCTGCTGGCACCTGAGGGAGGCCTGGGGCAGCCATTTTGGATGGTGCTCAAGTGCCTGTGCAGCTGTTCTGGTTTTACTGCTGTTTTTTACTACTGTGGAGGGAGGTGTGACAGGAATAACAGTAAATAGTTGGGGAATTCCCCCATGCAATGGCTCCCTGCAGCTCTGCTGCTACCCTGTCACCACTGTCTTGAAGGCTGGGAGAACAGGAGGAGGCTGGAGGAGCCCCCGTGCCTTCCCTTCCAAGTGCACGTCCCAGCCACAGCGGCCCCAGGCAAGTACAGGGGAAACCCTTTGGCCCCAGGCTGCTGCTGGGTTGTAGAGGCTGCAGCAACAGCAAAAAAGCCCAGTTGATAAATGTCAGAAGAAATACAGTAATCAGCTGAAAGCAATTTACTGAGCCATGTAACCGCCCTGGGCTCGCCATTTTCCTTTATTCATTTATCATGGTAAGTGCTTTGGCCAAAATACACAAAGCAGAGAAATTGTTGACATGTGGGGCCCTAGCAGAGCAAATCCTTCATCCTCCTCCCCCTCCCCACTGTGCACAAACTAACTTTTTGGGAGTTGTTTATTTAAGGACTGCAGAGGCTTGGTGCTCTTTGAACCCAAATGCTTTGGGAGTGGGGCTGTGGTGCTGGCCACCACCTTCCCTCTGTCTTTCTGTTGCCTGAGGCTGCTTGCTGCTGTTGGAAAGTACCTGCTGGTGACTAAGGGTATGTGCTCAGGACCATGTTACAATTCTCCCTCCTCTACCCACTGGAACGTGGTACAAGCAGTGCATGCAGGCAGATGATGGCTTTGCAGACTCCTGTGCTGTCTTTTGGTTGTCTCAGTCCTGGCACAAACAGCCATGTTCACGGTAATAATTTCAATTCTCTATCTATGAAGCCTAGGAAACTGCAAAGCCAGTTCCTGCTGGCTGGTCTGCAGCAGGTGGTGCTGAGCTGCCACGCACTCTCCTGGAGCAGCTGGTGGCCAGGCTGCAGGTAGCTGTGCTAGCCCAGCTGCCCCTCTGGAGAGGGGTGAACTGAAGGGGACAGACACACTGGGAACTGACTGTCCCAGAGCTGTTTGCCGTGTCTCACTCTTGCATTATTTTAAGCAAGAATAGATGATGAGGGTCACAACAGGAGAGCGTCAAGTTCCTCCTGCATGTGGTGCTTGCTTCCACCAGCCTAGATGGGGTGTGCAGGAAATGGGCCAGCAAGGTGATGTGTCTGGTGTGAGCTTCACCTACTCCTGATGAATTGATGCCTGAAGAAGAGGGCAATCTTACCTCCTGGGTCTCAGCTTCTGCTGTGGAAATCCTTCCAACAACCTCCAGTCCTCCTCAGTGTTATTTTATTTTCAATCTTACTTCACCCAATTCAGTTCATGCCTGAATGAAGAACAGCAAGGAGAGCTTCCCCCTTCCCTCCAGCACAATCCAGGTTCAGGAATCCCAGTGGCCAGGGAATCCCAAAGCCCAGATCTGCTCTGGAGGTCTGGGAGACCCATCAGTGTCTGTCACCTGAGGCTGCCTGACTCCAGGCAGAGATGGCCAGTGGGGTAGTGGCAGTCCGTTCTTGCTTGTGGGGGGGAGAGCATGTCCATACGGATGACATTTATCCAAGCAGCTCCTTGGTCTTTGCTGCCAGCAGCTTGTCCATCTCTGCTGCAGCATTGTCTGCCATTTGCTGGATCTGTGGCAACACAGAACAAGTCCGAGTCACGTACTAGGTAATGTCACAGTTTAAAGGAAAGGAACGACCAGACTATTTCCTGAAAGAAAGCCTAAAGCCCTCGTAAAATCCAAAATAGTGCTTGGGCAATAACTGGCTCTTCCTAGAGCTCACAGCTGTCCTGGGTGAGTCTTTGCCAGTGTTACATCTGCACAGCGATAACCAGGATCAGTCAAAGGCTCTGGAAAGAGAAGATCAACATGGACTGTGCAGCTCCTACTTAGTGCTGGTAGAGACCTGGATGCTGGCGTACAGTGTGGTGAGGGATCTGGGGGACTTCCCTACCAGTGCTCTGCTGTTTCAGTTGGACCCCCTCAGCACTCAAAGATGTCTGCACATGCAAATGCCCTGTATCTAACTTATGCTTGCTGCAATCCTTGCTCTCATTTCCAAGCCTCCTGGCAAAAATCTTGGCTGCGCTTCACAAGTTACTTGGTCAAGTCCTTATTTACTTCAGGGAAAGGCAGAGTCAGAGACCAGCTGGTGTCAGCACCAGAGCAGAGAGGGCTTATCTCTACAACCTTCTATTATTAGAACAGACCAGGTCACAGCAGGAGCACAGCCTTAGCACACTAAGAATTCACGCATCAAGTAACAAGTCTGTTTATTTCTTGTAAAAAAGAAAATTCTTGTAAACTGTAAATTTCTTTTCCTTTTGTAAGAAATTCCTTGTAAAAGGAAGTAAAAAGCTATTGCTAAAGCCCTGTATGTTGATCATGATAACGTCGGATGGACAAGGCAAACAGTTCCAAAATGGGCATGCATGTATTTGAGTGAGTGAAGGGTGCATGTGCAGGGAAAGGTTGGAGCCTCTGGGGGTTTTGTGTACTACTTTTATAGGACTAATTAAGATGCACTCAATTCCATGGCATATCAGTACATGACCTTTCCTCATGCTGAAAAATTTGGGTACAAGTGAAAATTAGACTTGAGATGCTACCTCTGTAAATGCAGAGAACCATCTGTGTGCTGTGGGACAACTGCTTCCCAACAGGATTCAGTTACAATAGCATGGCCATTTTTCCTGCTTGCACAAACGCTCTGTGTATCAGTGTTTATTTTTGTGAGCGCACAGAGAACAGTTCTGAAGCATTTGCAACGTATCTAACTTTAGCTGTTAATAAACAAACAGCTAAAAAGTAATGGCCTGCCTTCAGAGGCATCAATTCAGCATAACACTTATGCTTGTGCCTGAGTTTTTGCCCAAGTAATTGACTTTAGTGACATCTGCTCTTAGGGAATTAGGCGTGTGCTTAAGTATTTTCCTGAATCAGAGCCAAAAAACTCCTAACAGAGAATCTTGCTAGCCTTTTCATTAACAACAAACTGGAGCAATCCTCATTAATGCCAGCTGTTTTCTGATGTCCAGGCACTGCGTAAGTGGTGGTGAAACTTTGGGTAGCTTTGCTCCCCAAGATCAGCTGGTTTGTGTAACAATCCCTTGGACTACAAAAGCTTTCGGGGAAAATGTTTTTTCCTGTTTCAGCTTATGGTTCATACCATAAATTTGGCTTTGAGATTGAAGCCTGAAATCTCACAGAGAAAAAGCAAATACAACAGCTGTTGCCTACTCCAAAAATTCAACCCAGGGTCACTTCTTTTCCAGCCAGGTTCTCAGTGCTGGAGGTTTGTCAGCAAGCTCTGGCATAAATGCTCACTGTGTGTTCACACTACTGAGCTGTGAAACATGATACGCTAGAAGGAAAAAATTACCTGCTTTTCTAGCAGCCAGATGGTATCTTCAGACACTTTGCTCTTGAACTTCTTTACCTGGTTCATGCTTCTGCTTCGCACCTTTCTCAAGGCGTCTTTGGATTTGTTGGTGGACTGTTTGGCAAGCTTGGCCAGGCTCTCCCTGTGCTCTCTGGTGACCCTATCAACAAAGAAGGAAAGAGAAAAGTGTCACGTGTAGCACAGCCAGATTTATTTCCTGCGACTTGCAGACTGGACTCTGGGTAAATCCAGTGGCCATCTCTGCTGTGGTGTCTCTCAGACAGTTCCCCTGTCTCTGGGGCTGATGGGCTGCGAGAGGTCTGCCACACGGCGCTGCACAGGTTTACGATGGTGCTGGCTCTGTGCGAGGCCTCAAGTTGCAACGGCACTGCCCAGGGTGTGCTTTTATCCTGCTCTGGTCACCCTGAGCCAGCTCAGCTACCTCTGTACATCTGCCATGGCAACACATCTCGGCACAGAGAGTCTTGAGCCTAGAACAGAAAGTTCCCAGCGCAGCTCTAAGCTGAGGGACTTGGACTGAATCTCACTTATTTAATGGTTGTCGCTGCAGTGCCTGAAAGTCATGCTGAAATGTTTAATTTCTTTTTTCTCCTGCCAAAGCATCTGCGGGGAAGAGGGAAAATCCAGCTCCAGACCTGAGACACAGAGCTGAGAAGTGTAATTTCCCTGCAAAGCTGTGAGGAAACCTCCGTCCATTCCTGAAACTCAGAGCAGTCTCCCTGCAACTGGAAGAGGCTGAATCATGTATCTGGAGCCTATAGAGCTTGTGTGTCACTTGACCTCGTTCCAGCTCCTCATGACCAGGCATCTCCACCGAGACCACATGTAACACCCTGTCTGACAAGGAGGTGACACCAGAAATGGCTCTGACATGAGCAGCTCGTACAGCCACAGGTGACGTGGCACAGATCTCCAGCTCTCCCCTGACAGCGCCAGTCACTCTGTGCTGCCACAAGAAAACTTTCAACTTTCCATCCCAAACTGAAAACCGAAGGTGATGAGGGAGCCTGAACACAATGTGGGACCAGCTGACGTGTCATCTTAGCTCCAGTAATGTTCCAGCACCTACAGCTGATCACTGTTACCATCAGCCGTTAGTGCTTAACAATAATATTGTAACTATTTTCATGGCTAGTGCAGTTTCCACATCACCTTGAGAATAAATACAGCGCTCTCACTGAGACTTGCTAGGCAGAGAGCTCCCGTCTGCTCGCGGAAGATATTGCAAAATAAACATTTCACGTGAATATTTAGAAATTGGCTGCAACAGCCTGGGTCACCAAAACACTGAGGCCAAGACTCTTCCTGCAGAGAAGTCAGGAAATGTGGGGCGAGGGCTCCCAGAGCAGCACCAGCTCTGCCCCCTCGCGGGTATTGCTTACGGGGAGGCTGTCAGCGTGCATCGGCCTGCGCCTCTCGGAGCTTGCTGCAGCCCTGCGCTTCGCGCTGGCTTTGGCACCGTCCTGCAGCAGATGTTTGCAGGGGCTCCGACCGCTGCTCAGCACCGCCGGCTGTTTTTACTTTGAGGTACAGGAGGGAATAAGCTTTCCTGAACTGATCAGCCACTACAGGGACTTGGTATCCCTGGAAAGGCTGACAGATGTGGAGCTGAAACCCAGCTGTGGCACTGCGGTGCCCCCTCGAACCCAGGGGACACCCTGGGGACAGCAGTGTGGCCCTGTCCTTGCTGCCGAGGGGGGCGACCAGAGTGCAGATGGCGAGGGGCTTCTGGGCAGCCCAGGCTGGGGCCGGGACTCTAAGGCCTAATTAGAAGCGAGCGGGGTTACTTGCGGTTTCCTGTGCATCCCAACGCCGATGCCTTTAGGGCTTCTCTTGCTCAAAATCCCCAGCCAGAGGTCCTGCGGCACATGCAAAGCCAGCTCATAAACAGAGGTCTGGGTGAGGTCAGGTTCTCAGGCAGCTTTCTGAGGGGGCAGGGAGGGAAAAAAAAAAATCCATGGCTGCAAAACCGGGAGGAGGGAGCTGGAAACCTCTGCTCTCCTGCTGGGCGGTGGGGTGAGCTGGTCCGTGAGGACTGCCTCAGCCGGGGGAGGCCAAGTTTGCCCTTTGCTTTTCACCTCCCCGCTCGCTTCGGCTTGTGCGAATTGTGCTGAGGGTATCACTCGCCTGCTTGGGGCTGCCGAGCCTTTAAGGAAATGTTTTTGTTTATGCAGGGCTGCCAGATTTCCTATGCTTCTTGGCACAGGGTCACAGCTTTCGTGCCTCCTTGTCTGTCTTTATTAACACCAATTTCTTTTTATCACTGCGCAGTGCCGTGGAGTTTCTCAGCGGGTTTTACGTTCCAACCAGACCGTATGTAAATTCTCAGCAATGCTACCACCGATGCCAGAAACGGACACTTTTTCAGTCAGATGCTGTTTCTGGTTAAGGAATCCATCAACATGAGCCAGGCCCATGGTTTTTAAGGACAGTTGTTTATTCCTGTACCCAGATCTGGGACTCTTAAGCTGTCTAGTAACTGTTGCAGCTGCTTCCTCTTTAATCCCCAAAAAGCATGAAGCAAACCTGGGCAAGGGGTGCCAGAAGCGGGGTGCAAACACAAGGTTCCCATCCAGGGGCAGCTGCTGGATCAGTGCCACCACCACAGGTAAAGTGGAAGGACTCAGACCCTGCGGGTTTCCAGGGACGATCCTGCCCTGCCAGGATCACGACATAGCCTGGTGACCGCACACCAGTGCGTTCAGAAACGCGCCCTACGCCACGGGTAACGTCTCCTCTGTTTCTGCCTCAGTCAGCAACCAGTGGTTTAAGCACTGCAGCACTTGGATGCTCCTTTCCCAGCATATGGCATGAGCACACCCACAGTGAAAACAATGCAGGCCACATCTCATCTCCAACATAAGGCATTTATGCGGGTAAGAATAATTTCTGTATCTCAAATGCTAGGAATTTCCTGTGAATGAGAGGGATCAGTTCAAGGAAAGTAGGCTTAACTAGATACTCTGCATGCATAATTGCAGATAAACACAGGGTGCAAAATATATTATTCAACAAAAAGCATGAAAGAGACTTATTATGATGAGCGATCTGGAGCAACGCAGCTCAAACAGCTTTGTTTTCTTCAAATGAAATTTCTCAAGTCCTTTCTCCCCATAGTAGGTATCTTTGCATATTTCTTAAAGGGCAAAGGAAAATAAAAGCTCACAATGAGTCATTAAACTTTCAAATGAGTCATCCGGCTTTCAGTAAAGCATGTGTAAAAATATTACTAATTTACAAACAATATCCAGTGTAACACAATGGGTCCAAAAAAGATGAATCTAAAAATGAGGCAATACCATAAAAGACACAAGGTCAGGTCAAATTCGGCCACGAGATCGACCAATACAAATGTTCCCATGGCTGTGTTTTTTTTTTATATTTTTTTAAACCCTCAGAGAATAATTTTTATACAAATAAATATTGCCTATGCAGTGCTAGCAACACAAACAGGCTAATACCTTAGGGAGTAGAGGAGATCCTAGCAGGAAGCAGAAATAAACACCAACAAAACAGTGTATTTTTAAAACTAGTGTACGTTTAAACTGTAATGCAGAAACTTATCTAATGGAATAAATACTGAAAAGTAAATTTCATTTTTAAATGCTCAGTTGAAACAATCTCAAGCCCTGATGTGTAGCTGCACATACGAGGCAAAATATAATGCATGGGTCTCCACCTGTAAGTCTGATTAAGAAGTGTCTTTAGTAACAGGTGAAGATCGTTCATGTTTGATTTACTTTTAACGTGCTTCCCCTCATGAAAGAATCCTTTTTGCAGAAACACTGTCTCTTCATTGTTTGCCTGTTTTGCGCACCTGCCATAATTCTGGTGATTTCACTGCCTCCATCTGTTGCATATTCTTTGCAAATATTTTTAGAGAGTTGAGAAAATTAAATATTTTGGAAAAAATAGAAAAAAGGCAATTCAGAGTAGAAAAAATCAATTTAGAGATATTAAAGAGTAGTCTCTGGCAGAACTTGCTTATTTTTCTTCCATTTGCATTAGAAGGTTTTAAAGACTGAAACCGTCTGCTTGTCTTTTTGATAGGTGGATGAAACTCTGACAGATTTAGTTGTGCCAATAGAATGGGTCAGCAAATGGAACTAGAGGAACCCACGAGGGCAGACCAGCAAGGCAAGTTTTCCAAACTGAAAATCAGTTTAACTTAGGACTCCCTGGGCTGCTGACTGTCCAGGAAGAAAGGGACCAAGAGCAGCAACCCTTGTGCACCAGAGGAACAAGGGAGAATGTTAGACCTTTCCTGGGGAAAGAAGACCTGGTTTTGATCCATGACACCACAAAAGAAAGTGACAGAACGTACATATTTGTTTGAAAAACAGTATTTTTTTTAAAGATCAAGATTTGTAGTTTTGGAGTTTCCTCCCCTGCAATCCATATTCAAGGATGACCCAAGTGCCCATTAACAATCAAACCACTGCGCAGCAACCCGGGAGCCTCAGCAATTATGAAGATAATGGTGCCCTCCTCCTCTCCTGAGGAATGGGGGAAGGGCAGAGAGCACAGGGGAAAAAGAAAATCAGCAAATAGAATGATAATGTCATTCCCTTTCACCGACAGCAACAGAAAGCTGCAATTAGACTTCTCTTGAATTTTATCTAGCATTTTGATCAGAGAATTTCTAAAGTAGATCTAAGGCACGAGAAAGACTCGGTCCATCTTTACTTAGCTCCTAAAACGTTTTACCTGCTCCTAAAACGCAGCGCATGTGTGCAGGGTTTGCGTGTGCAGCCATCCCTTTGTGGGAGCTGTTCACGGCACCCCAGGGCCACATAACCCCGGGGTGGCAGATCACACAGCGGGGCTTCGTGCCTCTGTGTCTGACCAGGGCATTTTGAGGGCTCTGTCACTGCAGGGTCTGAGCACCCACAGGTGCAAGGGCCACTCTGGTTCCAGGAATACGGCATGGGTGAGCTTAACCTCTGAAGGGCCCTTCCTGTAACTCTCTGTGTTACTTTACGTTTGGGTGAACTTGAGCAGCCGTGGGCACTTACTTCGGAATCGGCACCCGAATTAGCGTCCCATCCACTTCCGGGTTCAGGTTCATTCTGCTCTCCCTTATAGCCTTCATAGCTGCAGCTGTGCTCTGTAAAACAGATCAAAAGGTAAAGAGAATTAGGAAATAATCATTCCCATATGCCAGAACTCTGTCAATAGTTGGCAATCCATCTCCACGGAACATGGAAACATTTACTTCTGTTACCAGTAAGATCAGGAAGTTAC
This sequence comes from Oxyura jamaicensis, assembly GCF_011077185.1. Taxonomy (NCBI): domain Eukaryota; kingdom Metazoa; phylum Chordata; class Aves; order Anseriformes; family Anatidae; genus Oxyura; species Oxyura jamaicensis. The sequence continues at coordinate 26,527 of NW_023304476.1, forward strand.
ATTGGTGCGGAGAGCTTTGATCAAACTGAATGGGAAACTGTGGCTGCGCTCGGTATCGGGGTAGGAAGGGCACAAAGGGGGGAGAGGGGAAGGGAAGCAACAACAAAAGAAAACTGTTTTGCTTCTTTGAAACTATTTGAATGGTTTGAGGCAATGCAGAGTGAAACCGCAATAAATTCCCTAGGCATAGCCTGACTGTGGCAAAGGAGATGAAAGATTCTGAGCATTTAAAAATTCCAGTTGAATGTTTTTCACTAGAAATCACACAGTGCCAATTTAGAAAAGTTAACTAACTTAACCACTTCAGCACTACAACCTAACCACATTACATCGGTAGCAGTTGGCTGAGAACGGAGCCTGTGCCCAGCTCTATGTTTATTTTACAGCTTATTACTTAGGATTAAGTTTTCAAAACTCCATCACTGCTGACTGACACTGCTCTGCTTAAAAGGTGAGGTGTGCAGGTTTGCTTGGGAACTACAAAGTGATTAAAATGCTTCCTTCCCCATTTTAGAGTGCTGGTGAACTTTCACACAGCATCAAACATTATGGTTAAATCACAGTTTTGCTGGGAACTCCCACAGTGCTCTGCCAGTTTGTTTCGTTCTTTGACATTGACAATAACAAGACTGAACTAGTCTATTCCTTTGGCACTAGTGTGGCATTTCCTACAAGGAGCATTGCTATTTCTGATACTCTTTCCCATTGTTAACTTTAGCTCCAGGCTGCTGCAGTAGACTGTGTTTATGAAGTTCAATTTCTATCAACCGAGGCACAAACTAAAGCTCTGCATATTCATTTAGCTCTGCAATGCGTGATGTCACTGAATGAAATTAATGCTGTGCCAGTGTTCTGTAAAACACAATGGTCACACTCTAAAACACAAACAGTGCAGAGAAAACATAACAAAGATGATTTCAGCATGTTAGGACTGTAACATGTTATTCTATGCACAGTGCATGTTCTGTAGGAAGAGACTGCTTGCTAGAAGTTGTATTGTTTAACATACATTCTAGAGGAGATAAAATCATAAAAATATTGTCCCCATCCTATTGCAGCACATAAAATAGCCATAGTTAAAAGACATGATCTTGTTTTTTTTTTTGTAACTCTTGGGCAAACAGGATTTGGCTCTGTAAGTCCTCTCCTATAATTATTTTCTTTTCCAGAATCTTCAGGGATTTTTATTTGCTTTTCAATGCTATGAAGTATTGGCTATATTCTATAAATAATGACATCTCATGAAAGTGAGTGTAATGTTATTAAGCAGTTCAGCCCATCCATGGAACAGCAGTGGTGGTATAAAATATTACATTGAGAGAAATAGTTACAGCTCCAGTTCAAATGAAAAATGGTCCTTTGGCTTAGAAAGCAAATGTAGGCAATGCTATACATGATGATATTGGTATCTTGATCTCCTGCCTGGACAGAAGCTGCATTATGGCACGGGTTCCAGCACTCTCAGCTCTGGCACTCTGAGGGACCTCAGTGCACTCGCTGATGCACTCGCCTTCAGTCTTCAAAGTCATTATACCTGCTGGATACACTTTAAGAAACACTTAGGCATCAAGTGCCTTATGCTGACCTCCTCTGAGACTTTGCTGACTTAATTAACTGGGGAAAGCCTTTGCAAAATAAATAGAGATAAGCTTTGGCAAGCCTCCAGACCCGGAGTGGGATGAATAGCTAACCTTGCGGTCGCTGCCGCTCACATCTGCAGGTCGATCTGTAGGAGCCCGCTGTGTGGGACCACTAATGCTGATCCTGAGGTGTGATTTGTACTTGCTGCCTAATTTGGGGACAAGTTTAAGCCTCCTGCAGAAGACTAAGGGAAACTAACCCTAATTTAGGGGTTCTGATCTGAAGGCGCTGTTGATGGAGGAGCTCACTAAGTATCTCAGGGCTTGCGTTAGGCCTTGTTCCTGGTAGCCCAGGCCCAGCTCAGAGGCAACACCAGCAGCTGCTTCCATGAGCTTCCAGGGGTGCCCTGAGCCTCTGTGCTCAGTAAGCAAGATTTATAGGAGTTTGATGGTGGCCCCAGCACAAGCACAGGCTATTCCAACTGCACTTATGGATTGGCGCATAGCCGTGTCTCCTCAAGGTGCTGCACTGACATAAAACATCAGGGCAGATCCAGCACCACTCCCACATGTGCACACCTTTGTTTGACATCAGGTCAAACAAAGGAGGACATGTGCACTCAACTACTGGGTGCAGAAAAAGCAGGGGAAGCACAGAGACCTGGCAGAGCGTGGTGTGTGCAGGTGTCTTGCCAGCACTGCAGCACCCTAACTTACAGATACAGCAGACAGCAACCTAACCCCCAAAGCAAACTGACCAGTCAGTGGTGTGCTCTGGGTATGAGCCTGAGGGCCCTCACGGCCTGATGTGCAGCACACCACTCCTTTCTGACCCCAGTGCCGCCAAACGTAGGAGATGCTCTGCTCCAAATGGTACTGGAGAGTCACTCGCCCTGCACAGAGTGCAGTCAGCAGCAAAATACGGCTTCTGTTTTGTGTCAGAGCTCTCCAACCCCGCCTGATTTGATTGATTTTGTCCAATTGTTTCTTTGCTCGGTATCAACCCGTTTGTTCCCTCAGTGATTACCTCCCTTTGCCATGCCTTCAGTAACGTGTCCTTACCTCTGGAAAATTGGTCATGTTGACTATGATGAGCTGAGGTGACTTCAGTGAGATTTGCCCAAGCTGGTTCAGCGGAAACTTCCCATCTTTCGTCACAACAATTATGTGATCAAGGGCCCCTCAAAAGAACCAAGCACACAGGAATTTCAGTACGATACAGCACTTCAGGATGATGCCGTAATAAAAACATGAACAGAATGTCCCAGTTTCCTTCTATTTTGCAAAATATAGATGTTAATAAAGAAATTATATATTTTTCAGACTTCAGGTGCTGTTTATATTTACACATTCTCTGCGGTATTTGCAAGTTAATTATTTTAACACTGCTGTAGAGCACAAAAACATCAAAACAAAACTCACTTGCTTTTGTTACTAGAATAGGAAAACTAAACAAAGATTGTGAAGAATAAAAAGGAAATATTTTTTAATTCTTAACATTTAAACATTAAAATGTTATTACAAAGATCTAGAAAATGATTGTCTTTAACTTAGCAACGTTCCTGTAAACCCCTCATTTTTTCCAAGTCCCAAGAGGAGGTGCTATACACTGCCTAATTTAAAGTATTCAGTTTCTCCCTAAGCTACTCTTAATCTGCTCTCTTGTTTCTGCTGCAAAATGTTAACAGGCCAAAAGGCACATGGGACAAGAGGCACTTTATCAGTGCAATTAAAAAAATACCTATGGTTAAAATAAATAGTTAAGAGACTGAGCTACACTTTCCAACTCCATTAAAAACTGAAGTGCCCCTGCCAGAGCAGGGGTGGTGAATTATTCAAATTTGGTCATTGTTTAATGTTAAATTTTATCCCTGAAACTTGATACTACTTACAAACACATATGTTCAGAGTGTTATAGTAACTGTAGCTTAGTCAAATATATTCACGTTTCTTCCTGAAACACAAAATTCATAAGTGAATAAGGCTTGTAAAGGTCAGTAACCACAAAGATTCATAGGAAAAAAAAAAAAAAAAGAAAAAAAAAGTTTGTATATGCCAGACACCAGCCTGATGGCAATTTCCAAAAGGCTAATTTAATGGCAATTGGATTTTTCCTGCCCTACTGCACCATTAGCTGACAACCTGCTTCTTCATCACATCTGCAAACAGTTCAGTTAGACACTTTTGACATCTCCCACTTAGAAAGGCTATTTCCAGGAAGCTATTAACAAAAATAGATTCTTCCTGGTCAAGCTCAGGGTGAAGAGAGCCTTTAGTTGGGGATGTCAAGGTTGTAGTAATCGGGTGCCCAGTGAATAACTCAATAAAAAGAAAATCAATTTTGAAAAAAAGACTTCTCTGTTACTAGGACGGGTATCCTTCCTTACAAGCAGTAGAGCATCGTACAAGAAATTTACCAACCTGGCGAGGTTCTAACGCTGACATTTCTGTTGAAATCTTCTTTCAGAGCTTCTACCACTGCCTGCATCTCTTCATTGGTTTCCTCCAAATTGATAATATCTTCAACTACAGCAGCATTGATATTCACTCTGGCTTGAGTCTGTCCTTTACCTTTAGCTGCAGATTACACAAAAAATAATTTGTGTTTCTGAGAACACTTAGTTGTTGTATTAGAAAGTAGAAAGAAGATGTTACGACCACTGTTAGATTCAGAGCTGAGTCTAAGATAAGCTGATATTCTTAAATGGGTAAATAGCCCAGCACTTGAGCACAGAGATGAGGTATTTTTGAATGCCACACTGTGTGTACGAACTCTAACTCCACAGCCTGCACGGTGCCAATGGCTACTTGCTGCTCCCATGACAGCTCCATGCAGCACTTCTCCCTGAGGAAGGACTAAAGACTCCTGTACCCTGCAGTGCACTCGGGAAAACTAGCTCCTCCAGGGCTGCGTTCTGCCTAAGATGGATCGATACTTGTACATGAGACAAAAGGAGTAAGAATTTCTGCTTTCAGCAGTGTCTGGCAACACCTCCGGGGGTTGCAGACCCGGGCAGAGCGGCTGCCTGTACCTTTTTTGGTGGCCAGCTGCCGGGTCAGCAGCACCTGGCGGACACACCGCCTGCAGCCCTCCAGCAGTGGGGCTGGGCAGCCCACAGGAGCCTGCGGCAGCCTCCGCATCATGGCCAACGGGGAACAATACAGCAGGGAATGCAGGTGCCGAAAGCATCTCAGTGCCATGGCCATCGTTTCCAGCTCGCCTTCAGCTCACCTGGAAAGAGAAAAGGTGGGTGAGGTGCTCAGCTCGCTGAGCAGAGACGGCTTCAAGCCTTGGCTGTGCGTGTCAGTGGGTGGTGACAGCTTGGTGGTGACAGCTGAGTGGTGACAGTTCAGTGGTGGCAGCTGAGCACCGCAGGCCACCCTCGGTGCCCCTGCAGCTGTACGGCTCAGGCCCAGGGACACGGTGCTGTCCCGGCCACCTAAAGCCCGGGGTGCCACAGCAGGAGGACACCTCCCTCACCAGAGGACGCGGTGCTTATGGAAACTTTGGCTTCCACCCTACCAGCTCTGAGGCTGAAAGGCATTATTATTTTAAAGCATTTGGTTCAAGCTGTTTACTGCTGGGAGCTCTGAGGTGTTCACTGCAGCACAAGGGCAGGCTGGGGCTCGGGGGTCCGAGCTGCAAAAGCACAGAAGGGGAAGCAGGCGGAAGCCCGGCAGGGCAGGGCAGGGCAGGGCTGAGCAGGGTGTGCAGTGCTGAGCCGTGCCGGGCCGAGCCGTGCCGGGCCGAGCCGTGCCGGGCCGGGCCGCCCAGCACGCGCCACCCGCCGGGAGCGAGCCGCGCCCACTGCCACAAGCCCCGCCCCCGACCACGCCCCCCTTAACCACGCACACCACCGTAGCCCCTCCCCTCCGCGACCTCGCCCCTGCTGCCCACGCCCCACGTGGCCCCGCCCCCTCGAGTAGCCCCGCCCCTCCCACTGCCCCCGCCCCTCCCGGCCCGTTCCCCTCGCCCCTCCCCTCCTCGCCCCCCCCCCCCGCCCCGTTAGGGCCGTGCCGGGAGCCCCGGGGAGGGGGTTGGGGGGGGGGGAGGGCTCCGTCCGCCGCCACCTCCCCGCTCACCGTCGCCGGGCCCCGCGCGCTGCGCTGACGTCACGGTCCCGCGCCGCAACGTCACCGCCGGGCGCCGAGGGCGGGGCGAGGCCTGCGCGGGGCCGGGGCGGCGGCGGAGCGGGGGGGGGGGGGGTGATGGTGGGGGCCGGTCCCGGTCCGCCCCGCGCCGCCATGGAGCCGGGCCGCCAGGCGCTGCCGCTGGAGAACGCGTCCATCCTGTGCGAGGGCGCCCTGCAGGACGGGCACCGCCTCTGGATCGGAAACCTCGACCCCAAGATCACCGAGTGAGTGCCGCGAGCGGCGCCGTTGCCACCCCCGCACCCCCCGGTGCCACCCCCCGGTGCCACCCCCCGGTGCCACCCCCACCCACCTCCGGGCCCCCCCGGTGTCCCCGTTCTCCCTCCTGGCCACCCCATTCCCTCCGGCACCGCCCCCGGTGCCCCTCCCGGTACCCCCCGGTGCCCCCCATTCCCCGGTAACCCCCTCCCGGTACCCCCCTGTAGCGGCCGAGCCCCTCCCAGCCTCCCGCGGGGGCCCCGGGGCTGCGCTGAGCCACGGCCCCGGGGGGGTCCGGAGGTGGCAGCGGGGCCCTCCCCGTGTCCCCCCGCCGAGCAGCGGAGCCGAGGCCGCGCTTGGGCGTTGTGCCGGGGACGGGCTCGGGCCCGGTGGAACCCCACGGACCGCGGTGTGCCCGGCCGCTGGCCGTCCCGCTGCCACCGCGCGGGCCGAGCTCCGTCCCGGGGACACGGCGAGCGCAGTGCTGGAGCAGGGGCTGTGCGTGTGCCGCACCCCTCGCTGCCTGCCTGGCCGTTAGCCGTGTGATCAAACACCCTTCTGGCCTCCATCGCTCCGCGGAGCGAGGCCAGGCGCCTCGGAGCTTCCCAGGGCAAAACGCCCCGCTTCTGAACCACGAGTGGGACGAGTTGTGCGGGTCTCAGCCCGCTGCTCGCACCCCCGGCAGCGCCCTGAGCTCGGCAGCTGAGTGCCAGGACAGGTCTGCCCGGGGTGGCACCGCGGCCACAGGACGGCGTTCGCCGTGTCCTAAACCTGGAGCGCTCCCGTGCTGCTCAGGGCTTGTTGCCCCTTACAGTTCTGGCTCCAGACCCCGCACCTCGCTTCTGGTTTGGCTTTAAAAATGGCTCTGCCCTTCTGAAAACGGCACCGTGATCTCCGTTTCCTTGTGAAGAAAAGAGAGGAAGTTCCTTTTAACACGTTGTCAGCACGGAAATAAGAATGTTTGTGTCAGTTCTGCAAATTCTTACAAATCGGCCTGACCTTTGCTTTCTCATTCTGAGGCTTTACACCCCTGCCCGTGCTTGCTCACCTGAATCATCCCCGTTGAGCCTACTAATCGCGCGGCTGAAGACACGCACCTGAACGCCAAGCAGCTCTTGCTTCATTTGCCGCTTTTATCTGGTTTTAGAGGGTTCCCCCTGCAATTTCTGTGTTAGATTCCCTTAAGGTGGAGTAAAGTTGATGGGGTTGTTAGTCGGGCTAATAATTGGTCGTGACTTTCTTGAGCAGAAATGAGTTCAAAAAGGCTTGAATTAATCCAAGGCTTCCGCTTAGCGAGCAACCTATAGCTGCAATCATGCACTGGGGCGTTATTAGGTAACGTACACATTTGAGCACAAGCTGTGGTAATAGGAATTTATAAATGTAGGGCTGCCTGCAAATTACAGCCTGCAAGCCGGTGGCTTTCGGGAGGTTTTTGTGCGTACCGAGCAGCTGTGGCTCCTATGGGAGGCTCGGAGGGGGTCGAGCACCGATGCTCCCTACATGGCGGGGTTTGGGACGCCTTCTGGTGGGCTTCCTTACTGGTAATGGTTACTGGGGGGCTTCTTCTAGGTGGTCAGGTTCTGGGTTTGGTGTCACCGAGTGAGGAAGCCGTGGGGTTCCCTCATCATCGCTGCGAGCCTCCTCTGGTGCAACATTTGTCCCCTGGGGGGGAGGAGATGCTTTGTGCCACCGCCTGGTGGTCCTGGCCTGTGGAAACAGCACTTGTGTTACGTGTCCCATGTGGCAAATGGAGTGGAACTGCCTCCCCTGCCAGTTCTTGTCTGCAAAGCCTTCAGAGACTCGTATTTTGTGTGTCCAAATGCTGCGTTTCCAGTGCTGCAGTTACACATAGGCTACTGGAGACCAGATAGCGTTTGAATGACCACTGATTGCCTGCAGGAATGAAGTCGTGGGTGTCCAGCTTCCTCGGCTGCTCTGCCGCTTGTCTGGGGTCCCATCTTGATGAGTCTCACCTCGAAAACAATGTGTGCACGAGTTGTTGTTGCAGACTCCTCCTGGCTCCCAGTGGGGCAGAATTCCTCGCAATAATCGGTTTAGCATGTGGCCCGGTACCTTCGCGGCATCCTTGGGACGGCATTGTTCAGAGGAAGCCTTGCCGGTGTTTGAATAGCACTCGGGGTGCCAGGAGGAAGGCTGGAGGAAAAGGAAACGGGGGAGCTGCTGGTTTGTCTCGCGTTCACATCAGATGAGAGGAAGTGGAAACTGGGGCTGGCCGCGGTGCTCCGCGGGGCCGCATCTGTGTGAGCGGCTCTGAGGCTCTGGGTAGCCTGGGTCGCTGCCATAATAACGCTTCTGATGCGTTCACACTTTTTTTTTTACACTTGGGGTTTTCCACGACAGGTCTCCCTTGAATACTCGAGTCGTCTTCGCTTGGAGATGAGTCAAACTGCTGTTAATGCCTCGCTGCGTTAACACCGGCTTGTGGGCACAGCCTGAAACTTCTGCTTGCACACAAGTCGAGGTCTGAGCGGTTCCTTGTAGCGTTGAGGACTTCCAGGGGTAAAAATTGCGTGTGTGGTTTGAAACCCTTGTTGGTATCATCTAAGATTTAAAGCTTGTAAATTAAATAGACTCCATAGGTCGCTGCCAGGCTCTTCTAATAAAATGTATTCTAAAGGAATGACTTCTGCTTTGCTGCCAAGAAAGCAGAGAGAAATGGTGCTGTTTGAGTGCAGAGGTGCGCGGGGGGACAGCCACCACCACGAGGTGCTCCTTTGGGCAGGTAGCTGCAGGGGTTTCCCTCCTTGCCGAACAGAATCCTTGCTGCCCTTCCAGTGACTGTAATTGCAGAAAGGGAATCAGCATCCCAGTAGTAAAGACTTCATTTCCATACGGCTGAAATTGCAAGCGCTTTTTGTAGGAATATGTTCACAGAAACAAACCTGGGGCATTTACATGTTTTGGGAGGCTCTGGCGATTCAACACATGGGATTTATATCACATCTCCAAAGCTGGTGCTTTTACTGGTACGTCTGTGACTGCCTGAGGTGCGGTGGTGAAGCATGCTTTATGTGTAACCGGCTCCTTTCTCTTCCTGCTCTTGTTTTTCTGTCTCTCCTGCCTGCTAAGGCTGAGTGTTCGTGAGCCTCTTGGAAGACCCCAGCACTTCGGTGCTTCGTCTGTATTCTGAAGGACGTAGGAAGCTTCCCCTAATCAATTACAATGTGTTTATTCCCCTGGAAGATAACCTGGCCCTCCTGCACTGCGGGCCTGAACGCTTTCTGTACCTTCACCTCTTTGAAAGTGCACATCCTGAACGTCCGCCGTGCCCGTGCTGGGAGATGACTCACGTTCCTGGAACTTTCTTGCTTGGCTCCTGAAGCTTACAAAGGGCCACAGCCCGTTTCAGACATCCTATCGGGCTTTATTAGGAAAAATATTGTCTGTCCTTCCCGTTCGGACTATCCCTAAAATTACGTGATGCACTAGGTTGTCCTGGGGCACTGCTGATCCCTGTGTCTGGACACGCACTGTTCTGGGCAGTGCCTGCCTACGTGCACCAGGATTTGTCCCAAAGGGTTTGGGAGCTGCGACTGTTCTCTTGTCAGGGAAGCTGGAAATTGGGCTGGGGTTACACGCCTGCTAATGCTGTACAGCTAATTGGTGGGAGAAGCTGAGTCCTAAGATGCCCTTCATAAGCCCTTAGACAATTAGTGGTCTCCAGGTTTGGGGTCAGCCAGTGACTGCCCCAACAGGTGCAGTTTGGCCTTGTAGGTCAGCCGGCGGTGCTCAGCTTGGATCGAGGGAACCGAAAAAGCTGTAAGGACCTTCCAGGTTCAGATGTGGCCTCTGCAACAAACAGGCTCCCGATTTGAGGCTGCTCGTGGCACTAGATGCTAAGCAGACAGATGTACTCAGGCTTCTCCAAATGTATTAAAATACCAACGTGTTGGTCCTTACGGCTGGAAGTAGGTGTGGTTTTTAGGCGAGAGGCAAAGCCCTCCCAGCCCTCTGGGGAGCCGTTGCATAATTGCCCAAAAGGCAGCTATTAACAGGGCTCCTCGGCTGGCACTGCGGGAGGAAGGCTGCGTGCCGCGGGTTTGGAGCTGCCACCGAGCACAGGGCAGCGCGGGGCCGAGGTGCTGCAGCACGCAGCGCCCACCCCGGCGGGTGGCTGGGCACTGCTGCACCACGGCACGAATGGATGGTGGGGCTGAGCGTGAAACCTGTGCCTGCGTGTGTCCTTGCTTTCCGAGTACTGCTAAGTGTGGTAAATGTCTCCTTTCCCCTTCAGGTACCACCTCCTCAAACTCCTCCAGAAGTTTGGCAAAGTGAAGCAGTTTGATTTTCTCTTTCACAAGTCCGGCGCTCTGGAGGGGCAGCCGAGGGGTTACTGCTTTGTGAACTTTGAAACCAAACAGGTATGTTGCTTTTATGTGGAATTTTCTCTTAAATGACTGGCTTCTTTCCCCATCTCCTTTATGTCAATAAAAAGCTAAACCAGGAAGGGATAAATTAAATACCTTCTCTACACAAACCTATCGTCCCCAACAGCCTCGCTCTGACTGCTCCTGGAAGCAGCAGTGATTTCCTTTCTTCTGTGCCATCTTTTCCAGAGCTCTGCTTTCTCGTGCTGATTGCAGAGGGCCGGTTCTTTGGTTCCTCTTGCTAGCGAGCTGGTGGAGGTGTGCAGTGCTGGTGCTGTGATCCATGCCTTGGGTCAGCCTGCCAGACCACTCGAAATCCAGAACTGCTCAGAAGTCCTCCCAGGCTTCACGAACATACAGACACCTCGTGTGATGCTGCCAGATACACAACATGAAACATCTGCAGCGTCCTGGAGGGAACTGCCTCTGGATGCCCGTTCGGGGGTTTAACTCTTGCAGTCTAAAATTCAAGTCACGCGAGCTATAACACCAGAGCTATAGTTATTTTGTCAAAATTCTGCTAGAATGGTTAAAAAGTTACAAAAAACAGCGGTTTTGGAGATAGCTAGTGATTGTGTGCCCTCATCTTTTTGCTGTGAAATCCTCCCTAAGGATGTCAGAAGAGCCGTGATGCGGTGCCAGAGCTCTGGAAGCTCTGCTGGAGCTTCTCTTATTCACAGCAAGGCGGAACAGCATTGCAACGCGCGTTTTTAACTGCCGTGAATCAAGTTTTATGGGAGTGTCCCAGAAGTGAGGTTTCACTGCTTAACCTAGATCAGGGCCAAGTGGCTAACGTCCCCAGTGTGTGCTAGTAAGGTCTGGGATAAGCATAGGTAGGTGTTTATGAGACGTGTAATCACTGTAATGAATCATGGCATTTTCGAGAGAAACCCCTACAGGGGCACAAGCCTCCCTCAGCACGCTGTTCCAGTAGCTTCTGCAGCTGAGCTTTTCAACACTTGTGTTCGTCTTCCCCATTTCCTCCCCCCAACAACTGAAGGAGTCTGCCCTGCTGGTTTATAAAAGTCTGGTTACTCAGATGGGTGTGGGAGGCTTCCACATATTCCTGGATTGGGATACAATGGGATAAACTTTCTTTGCTGTCAGAGAGCTTTACTTACAGAAGACTGATTTACAAAGAGAAAAGGGTCTTTACATCTGCGACAGTTTTGACTGAGGACTCGGTTTGTTTATTGAACTGTCTTCCTGTGCGTCCTGTGCAGGAAGCAGAAAAGGCGATCCAGTGCCTCAATGGGAAGCTGGCCCTTTCCAAGAAACTGGTGGTGCGGTGGGCACACGCACAAGTCAAGGTAAGCCTCTTGCCGCAAATAAAAACCACGTTTAGTTTGCAAAGGCAAAAATCTTTAATATTAAGGAACAATTCTTATCAAGGCTGTCTTACCCTGGCAAGATAATTTCAGCCTGTTCTGGGAAATAATTCTCATGGAAATAGCATGAACGATCTGCCACTCCTCTCTTCCACCTGAGCTGTGCTGGATCAGCTATGAATGAGAATAGGCCGTTTAACCTGATGTTCTTTGTAAAGGAGCTTCTAATCAGAGCTCTGTGAACAGGTTACTCTGTAAATGTCTGCATTTCAACTTTTCCCAAACGTAGGGAATGATTGGCTGAAAGTCTGTATCTTTCCCTTTGTGGTTTTGCTCCCGTTTTGGATCGGAGATGCATGGAAATTCCCAATTACTAGGCACTCCGTTACTTTGTTCCACTTGTGAAAGCACTTATGTGGCAGCAGCTCTAATTACTTCTGACTTCTAAAGCAAGGTAGTTCACTTCTAAACTAAATATCATTTTATTGCTTGCTCTATTGCATAAAACATTAAGTTTTTAGTATTAACTGAAGCAGTGCCTTCTGGAACATCCTTGTTTTAATGTCGCTGAAGTCTTGTTTCTCTTGCAGTTTTTTGCTAACTGGTATTTGATAACGCAGCATAGCTGGATTAACTTTATTTGCAGAAAGATGGTTGGGGGGAGGCAGGGGAACCTGCTTTTTGCTACTTACCTGTGGGCAGTTTGCTTTTAACATGCGTTGATTGTCCTATAGGTGACTTCCCAGCCTTTCTCTTACTGAGTATACCAATGCATTTGTTTTGGAGTCTCGGGAAGGGAAAAGGGAAGAAGAAAATGAAAAACAAGGGCAGGTATCTTTGTTAAAGGAGACCGTGTTGTTTTAATTACTGGCTTGGAGGGCTCCAGGCTCTTGTCAGCACATCCAAACGTGTGCAGATCCAGTCTCCATACAGGTACTGTAGGCACTGGAGCCACAGGCACCTCCGGGTGCCTGACCAGCGTTCGGGCCACAAAGGAGCTTCAGCCAGAGGAGCGGGCAGGCGCTCAGCTGGGACTTCAGCGGGTAGCTCAGTGCTCAGCCGGCCAGGGTATGGCAAAGAACGTACATAAACAAGCAGTTCAGTTTGCATGGCATTTTCTAATCTGCGACTGGAAAGATTTAACAACACAGAACCTTAGCTTATTGCAACAAGTGTTTATTTTAGGCAATAGCAGCGCTGTGCTAAGTAGTTTTAAGATGAGCAGCCAAGGCTTACCAGACACCGTCAATTTGAGCAGCTCTGCTGAAAAACAAACCTGAATTTGTGCCAAGCGCAACAAGGAAGCGGAGCACTGTGAATAGTTCAGGAGGCCCGTTGCCCACAGAGAAGACAGACTCACAAGCTGCTTTATACGGAAAGGAGGTGGTTCCCAGCTGATCTGGAATGCGTTTTTCTTCCAGCACTTCACAATTCAGAGGAGTTGGGTGCTTGGGTTATCTCCTCACTCTGAACAACATCTCTATAAAGGGTGTAGTGATGCAGTGTGGTAATTACCTTAAAATTTAACACCTTCACTTTGCCTTATATAGGTGGAAACAGGAAGTAATAAAACAGGATGAGGCATAAGGACCCCACAGTACAATGTACATGAGTGTGCAGTATGTACGCATCATGTTGGTACTAAACAAACATCATGGTTAGGGTTCGTTGTAGTGTTTGGCCACCAAAATCATTCAGATGAAAGATTCATAAAACCCAAGGTGATATTAATCCAGATTTAAAGCATATCCATAAGCAAATGCTTTTGTTTGTAATTGCAGTTGACTTGAATATTGGTCTTCTGTTTGCAGAGATATGATCACAATAAAAATGAGAAGATTCTTCCAATCAGCCTGGAGCCATCTTCCAGCACGGAGCCACCCCAGTCTAACCTAAGGTAGGAGATGGAGTGGGTGGGAGGTGACCAAATTGTCATGATCTTTGTACTAAAAATGTGACGTGACAGTAGAGCTGTTTGTAGATGGGCAGCATGCTGCGAAGTGTCCCAGATGAGTTACTTAAGACTTGATGTTCATTTTCTAATGTATTAAACTGCTAGGACACTTAAGGGAGAAGTGGTAGAGAGAGGAATTGGAAATATGCAATACTTTAGCTCATTTGCCCAGAACGTGCTTTGTACTTCTTCACATGAATTTCAGTGAGAGGTTTTGTACTCTACTAATTTCATTAAGTAAAATGCTTATGAACAAGAATTTCCTTTATAATGGTGAAAGAATTTTAAAAATCTTTCTCCATTAAATTACAAAAAAAAAATGCTGCCAGCATTAGGGTTAGTAGGTCTTGTCTGTGGGATGTGGTTAAATTCTCCAACCCCAGGGCTGCTTTTGGTTTACAGCTTGGTTAAAGGTGTGTGTGATTTCCAGCCCCACCCCCCAGTGTTCTGTCGGCGGAACCTACAAGGAACCGAGACTTGGGATAATTAATTTGCCTACAGATAAAATGAGATTGAAATTCAGAAGTACCGTGCTAGGAAAGTAATGAGCAGAGGGACGGAGTCATGCAGATTGCTAGCTACGTCAGTGACACAAAGGAGCTGTTCAGTGAGGACGGATCCCGCAAGGAGCTGCCGTGGAGAAGGGAACATTCCTCAGTCCGTGCCCAGCAGAGGACAGTGGATAACAAAAGTCCTAGGAATTTGGGGTGTAACCTAGGATAGCTTCTCCCTTTGGGATAAACTCTGGTAATGTTGAAATAATGTTTCTTCCTGACCCAATTAGAGTCTGGGGTTTTCCCATCCCAAGTGGTCGTGTAGCTGGGAGGAAGTCTGGCTTTCATTTCTCTGCTGCTTCCAGCAGCCTGGTCTGAGCTGCACTCTGCTGCACATGCTCAGAGCTCCTCGGATGACTTCATTTTGTGTGAAGTAGGAAGCCCTGTTCTGTACTCATCTAGCTCAGAATCCTCAAGAAAGTGCTGAGTAGGTGCAAGGACTGCTGTTTCGTGGTGCTGTGCTGTGTCATGGAGGGCCTTTCCTAAGCAAATCCATGCTGAGAATTCAAGTGAAATAGCGTGGGCCTTAGGCAGTAGATTCCTGCTTCCTGATTTCACACTTGTGGAGGCAGTGGTGGGGTCTGCCCAGCTGCTCCTGGTGCAATTGGGTATTCAGCTGTCAACAAAACTTTGGATTGCAGTAGTGTGATTCCATGCTAAGATCAAGCTCAATTTCTCTTTTTTTTCCCCTCTCTTTCCAGTGTCAGTGCAAAAATAAAGGCCATTGAAGCGAAGCTGAAAATGATGGCAGAAAATCCAGATGCCGAATATCCAGCAGCACCTGTTTATTCTTACTTCAAACCACCAGATAAGAAAAGGACTACTCCTTATTCCAGAGCTGCCTGGAAATCTAGGAGATGATGCTTATGAATGGATGATGGTAGCAAGAAACACTGCTTTGTATATCTGGAATCCTCCAATGCTTCTGTACTCTTCTAGAGCGAGAAGGATACTCCCACCTGAGCACAACACCACTGTACATGGCACAGGGCTTTGTATCACCTTAGGTGGTCTGCTGAATACTCCTTACTGCCAGTCTAGCTTCACAGCTGAACGCTGTTCAGAAAAGTAGGTTCCATTGAAAGCCTCTGGTGAACGTCCAGACAACCTCTTGTTAGCCCACATTCATTAGCAAGATTAGAAACAGCAACCAGTGTATGGAGTAAAGCACATCCAAAATACTCCATTTAACTGATTATTTTATTATTTTTTTTTGAACAAAAAGTATTCCAATTCGTGTTTTAAATTGAGGGGAAGCACTTGTTTTTGATTAGCATTCTGTAGTTACCATGGAAAAGTTTTTCATCTTAATAAAACTCATTTTAAATAGACTTTACAACACTTTTAGTAACTGTGCATGCAATATTTTATATGCACCAAAGCAAGTTTACTTTGCGTTTTGACTTGCTAACTTTAAGATAAGTCATGACACAGCACGGGTATTTGCAGTGTCATTTGGGCTGTAGGTATGTGCCTCTGTGTTGGAGCTGGGGTATTTACACACCACTGAGGTTTGTTCTGTGCCATAAGCTTCAGAGTGCAGCAGTGGCATATCTGATGTTTGCGTTCAGTAATCCCCTGTAGTGGTAGCTCTTCATAAACCAGATGTGACAGCGTGAGAATAACGTTGCAGCCTCAGAGACATCTGTCAAGCACATGACCTCAGCGCTTGCCCACCAACCAGTCCAACTCCTGTTCTTTCCACTGGCTGGTGAGGGAGGTTGATTGTCTCTCAGTGTAATTAAAGAGACCCAAGTGTTTGTGACAAAATTGGTTCTGCTGCCTGCTGAGGCATACCTGTGCAAGGTGTTTAATGTAGAGGTCTAATGGGTGGTGTTTTACTGAAATCATTTGGTCTGCAGCTCATGCTTTTCCCTAAATGTTCTCTGCAAAATTGAAAGATCTGAAGAAGGACCACTGTGGCAGCGTTTTCTCCTCTGTGCACGTGGTACTGTGACCGTGTGTGCAAGAGGGATGTAGGAGAACTTGTGTTTTCAGGTGTGGGAGATACTGTTCTGATTTTGTTGATGTTGACTTTCTCAAGTCCTTTCAGTGGTGAGTCTTCACCTTGTCTGTCACTCTTGAGTTGCTTCCCCAAGCTGGCGAACAGTAGTCTCAAACGAGGCAGAAAGTGATTTTTAAACAGCCACCATTTCTGTGCACAGGTGCTGCTCACTTGTATAGCAAAGTAAGGTTTGTATTCCCAAAGCGGTGCACCTGCCTTCAAGTGCTGAGCACGCTTCCTGCTTCCGAACTTAGCATCTAGAATGAAGCTGTGCATGTGTATGATGGATAGATTAAAAGCTTGAATTGTTTAAAAGTAGGTCTTGTACTGTTAAATATTTGCTTTCAAATTTTCTTTGGGTACCTGAGTAAAGAGAAAGTAGTGTCATTTGGAGTTTGTACCCCTGTGAATGTCAATAACACCCATTTACATTCCTCTGTGAACAGCCTGTGTTTTGTTCTTACGTGGTCTAACACTTGTACTCCTCAGGATGTGCATCAGCATTATTTCAAACAACAGTTTTTGTTTTTAATAAGAATTTAGAAAGTATCTAAATTCAAGTCAGGCATGTGGTAGCATTCTCTTCAGAAACATGCTTTAATATTTATTTGTATTTAAATTCGACTTGTTGAAATTCTTACCACTCTAAATAAACGTCCAAAACGTCTGTCTTCTCCCAGGGCGGTGAGGGTGGTAAGCAGGACGTGAGGGTGGTAAATGCTTGGCATCAGCCGCAGCCTGCTGGTACAACTCCGCGTACAATAGCAGCAGTCATTTTTTTTCCCACTGCCCCCTCGGTAACAGAAGTGCCTTGTGTGTCTGTCGGCCAGACCCAGACCTGGGGGAGCTTTACTGCAGGTCCCTGGCTGTCGGGCGCTTGTGCTGCCCAGGAATGTCGCGGCCTCCTGAAGGCCCCACGGCCCTCAGCAGCTGCCGCTGATAGCATGGCCAATGCTCAGAACATTTCTCACAAGCATCAGCGCCAGGGCCCTGTCAACCATCATGAGCTAGGCTTGCAAAGCACCTGGAGACACAGGAGACATGGCACTGCTGTGCCTTTGGCGGAGGACATGGCTGGCTCTGAAGCTCTGAGTATAGAGGGTCACAGGCAGGCGGTGAGCAGGAGCAGAGCTCCGTGGCCGCTCCCTTGCATACAAGTCTGGGGGCTTTCATCTGTGGTCCTGTCCTGTTGGGGTTTCTCTGGCTGTACCCTATTGCCAGCCAGGTAGGATTCCAAGGAACATGTTTACCATGCCCACAATGGGGGCTTTTCCTTAATATTTCATCTTTCATGACAGTCGTGAGACCCCCAACACCCCAGACCTGAGCCCCCATTATGCTTTCACCTCTGGGGACATGTGAGATGCGCCACCTGAAGTTTCAGGGTCCTGGCTCAATTTCTCATTGATTTGGGTGCCCTGTCTGTGCTCCTGCGGTAGCGGTGGGGAGCCCAGGGAGGGGTGAGCCTGGGGCTAGGGTTGGTGTGAGCACCTGGCTCTTGGGCTGCTCTGCCTGCCCCGGGCACTGCAGTGCCCCCAGCTCTGTAACGCGGGCTCCAGCCCCTGCCTGCTCTCATCGGGGCCAGGACGTGAGCCAGGGGCTGGGCTGCGCCTGAGCCCATTCTGATTTCACTGGGCTCTTATTGCTTGGAGTTTAATTAGGGGTCACAGCCAGCCCTGGTGTTACTGTGTGATGGCATGCTGGGGCCTTACAGCCCTGTGTCCTCCTGGGTTGCAGACGGAAGCCGTATGGCTCTGCTCGGGGGGGCAGGCAGCATTCACTGCTCTGTGAAAGCTCCTCCGTGTTCCTGCTGGAGCAGCAGGAGCTGACTGCATCCCCCGGTGGGGCTGAGGGGTTCCCAGCGGCCTTCCCAGCGCTCGGCACTTGCCCGCGTCCCTCCCGCGCTGCGGCGGCCCCGTGGGTCGTGCTGCTGAGGACGGCGGGGAGGATCCACGGGCAGGCCTCAGGTTGCATTTCCTGGGGTTTTCTTAGGCTTTCTTACGGCCTCGATGTTTAAACCTAATGTCTTGTATTTATTCTGAAATGGCTTTCATCTGATTTTCCCTCTCGGTTAACAATTTAGCTGTCAAAATCAATAAGGGCGAGGATCCATCCCCAGCCGCCATCAGCTCACGTTACCGTCCTCCAATTACTTCATGGTGGAACCGCTGCTGGGGCTTTGCCGGGGAATTATCAGGTTACTAATGAAGCCCGGGCAGCGGCGGGCGGCGAGAC
>NW_023304477.1:0-44913 GCF_011077185.1 Oxyura jamaicensis
TCCACAGCAAGGGACATGGTGGGACAGCTTCTCTGTTGTTTTTTTTTGTGTGGAAGTTTTCTCAGCCAAGGGCAGCAAGAGCAGGAGCACTGCCCCACCTAGCAGACGGTACCACAAGGTTTCACCAGTGAATTGGCTGCATGCCGCTGTCTCAAGCCCCAGTGCAGAGGCTCTCCAGGACAGAGCAGAAGCACAGGAACAGGGATCCTCCAGCTCCTCCAGCCACTCAGCACAGTGGGAAGCTGCAACCTGCACCTCACCTGCAGCTGGGGCTGCTTGTGCCCTCAGGGCACCTCTAGGGCTGGATTTCACATGATAGAAATACCCAGTGCCAGGTTTAAGCTCTGCGTCACCAGCAGCAAAGCGCAGGTTTGTGGGGCAGTGGTGGCCGGTGGGGCCAAAACCTTCATGGAGGCTGTGGCACAGCCCCTGCCGAGGCACAAGGAGCCAGAAAGCTCCGCTTGTTTCTTCTCACGCAGTTGGTTAATGGCACGGGCACAGAGCTGCTGAGCACAGCCCGCATCGACAGCCCGGCTGAGCGCTCACCTTCCACCCGCGCCGCCGAGATGTCTGCTCTCCCAGCTCCTCCTGGCCCTGCGCACCCTGTCTTGGCCTGGCTCTGCCGAGTGAGAGCTTGAAAACTTGCTGGAGGAAATGAGAGCGGTTTTTAACATTGTTTATTCGAGAGGTCCATTTTCTGGGATCTGACTGGGACCAAGGCCAGCGACCCTGGCTTCCAGCGATCGCATCACGTTGTTGGCGATGGCTTACATCTGCGAGCTGTGGAGCGGGACAAGCAGGTTCTGTGCGCCTTGGGGGACGTCATTTACTGAGCTATTAATGCAGGGCAGTGCAATTAGCATAGGGTGCAAGAGTCTTAACGGGTGATAGGCACAGAGGTGGCATCGTGCTCAGAGTAGCCGTTGGCATGGCTCTGGCCAGCCCAGGCCAGCCATGCATGACAGGGCCAGCGCGGTGCTGGGGGCGCAGGGGCCTGGGAGTCCCACTGAGACCCGGGGCTGGGCAGCTGGCACGGCCACACCGCTGCACCCGGCATGACTGGGATGCTTGTTTGTCCAGGGCTGGGCAAATGAGGCGGCTGGGCTGGGCTGGGCTGGGCCGAGGCAGTGCTGAACAGGCTGCAGGAGAGCCAGGTGAGAGCGCAGCCCAAGCTGGGCCAGAAAAGGACAGACGGACGTCTGCAGAGCATCATCCCCATCCCTCCCTCGCTGCAGAGGACAAGGCTGGGAGGGCTTCCTGTGTGCTGTGCCCCTCTCCGAGTGGGGACGCCCCTGCAGAGGAGGGGCTGCTGGTGCTGGGAAGCAGCGGGAGCTGAGGGTGAGCAGGAGCAGAGGAGCCGGGAGCACCCCGGGGTGCTGGGGGTCCCTGGAGAGCCCCAAATGTGGCTTAGCGTAAGGCAGGGGCTGGGAAGAGGATGAGGTCTGCTGAGCACAGGCGATGGCAGCTCTTCTCCCTGGGCTCTTGAGCTCTTCCCAGAGGGGGCACCAGCCTCTCCCTGCCAGCGTGAGGCTGGGCTGGATCCTGCCCGGGGCGGACGATCGTCAGCCCTGCTCCCGCTGGGCACGGGCTGGGCAAGGTCCCCAGCCCCACCGCTGCCTGCAGGGACAAAGGGGACACTCAGCACTGGGCAGGGGGCTTGTTCCCCCAGCACCTGGGCGAGGACAGACCCTACCTGCGCAGGCTGTGGAGGTGTTAGAGCTCCGTAGATGGCCCACCGCCACCGCCCCGGCCGCTGCCAGCTGTGCCTCCTGCCGCGGCGTCTGGCACACGGAACGCCACGTACGGGCACCTCTTCACGTTGAGGCACACGAGCTTCTCCAGGGATGCTGTCTTGACTATCTCAAAGCCAGTTGCTCCGCCAAAGGTACTGGGTTTCCAGTACTCTGGGGAGCAGATGGGGTTTCCGAGAAGCCCCTTCAGGGAAAACGGAGCTCCGATCTCCACCATGCTTTCTCCGAAAATGCCGTTGGGTTGGGGTTTCTCAAGCAACAAGCCCGGATAAAACTCCAGCGCATCGATGTCTCCATAGAGCTCCTCCAGCTCTGCTGCCTTCTCCTCCTCTCCTGCACCAGGTGAACACCAGACACGTCAGCAAGGGTCCGGCCTTGCGATGGGGCACGGGGACGTGGCAGGAGGGAGACCTGCAGGCCCCGGTGGCAGCACGGTGCTCGTACCTGTTAGCTCCTGGAAGGACGTGTAGGGCTTCATGCCAAACCTCTTCCGATACTCATTGAAGGGCTGCAGCCTCAGCTGCCGCGACTCCTTAATGACCCCGACGGCCACTTTCAGGATGTTGGCGTTGATGGTTTGCCCCCCGCCGATCTGGAGGGCAAGAAGACAAGGAGGGGAATGCTCACGTGAGACACGGGGAGGCCTGCACGGAGGCACAGCCCGGCCTCCCTGCCCTGCCGCGCTTCCAGGTGCCCACGTCCTGGGCATGACGCGGCCACAGCTGGACGAGGGGGAGCCGGGGCGGCGCCGAAGACCAGCGGTGGCACTGCTCGGGTTAGGGCCCATCTCCTGCAGGAAAAGCCCTGGACGGCAGCGACCCACAGGCTGGGGAGGAGGGAAGGGATCTCTGGGTCTGGGGTCACGGAGGGAGCCTGCACACCCCAAGAGCAGCAGGGCTGCGTGTCAGCCGTGTCACTCTGCCCATCAGAAGTGTTGATTTAATCACTTGGAAGAAAACATCCATGTGATGGCAGCAAAGAACAGCGCCAGATGAGCTGCTCCCGTGCCAAGGCTGCTGCACGGCCCGGCCTGGGGCACGGCAGAGCCTGGCTGCGCCCAGCTGGGTGCCGCACGCTGCTGGCTTCACCCTGATGCTTATTCCAGTGTCCTGGGATCAAGGAAATGGGGCTGCCAAGACCCAACCTCGCCCCACTGATCGTGGGGAGGGCTCTCAACGCACACGCCGCGTGTGGCCCTTGGGAACAGGCTGCGAATGCTGCACACAACCGGGACATTTGTTACGGGTGGGCTGCGGCTGCGCTCTGACGATGCCTTGGGCCCGGGGTCCCGCAGCCCCCCGTGGGAAGTGCTGCAGAGAGAGGAGAGCAGGACCTTACCATCCCCGCAGTCTGCTTGGAAAAGGACTCCACCAGGGCCTCCACGCCATAGTCCAGGAGCATGGAGGTGTTGTAGAGAAACTGCTCGTAGCTGTACTCTTCCCCCTGGATGACGAAGGAGTCCGGCATCAGCCCGTGCCAGTGATAGAGCTGGTTGAACTCCACCGCAATGCGATTCCGGTACTGGAACTGCCTCCCGAACAGCAGCTCGGGGTCGAACTTGAGGCTCAGGAAGTACCCGCTGAGGTGCTGCACGTAGTCTTCAATGACGATCTTGATGGTCTCCCCTGGGCAGGAGGCGAGAGGAGGAGGCGTCAGCTGGCAGCAGGAGCAGCCCCAGCCCCGGATCAGCCCCGGCTCCCCCAGGGCTCGGGGCAGCCCAGGTTACTCACGTGCTGAGCGAGGCTCCCCGCGGCAGCCTGTCCCTGCATCCCCGCACCCTCTGCCGCCCGGACCTGCCTGACATTGGGCTTGTTGTTGGCTGGGAATTTCTGTCATTTATCTTTTCACCGGGAAAGGTCAGCTTGCCAAAAACAAAATGGTTTCTGAGAAAGCTGACCTCGATCTGGAGCTTAGAGACACTGTGGTGGCGTCCTGGGTCTTTCCTAAGTCTACTGTCATTTCACACAAAGTCACCTCCATCCAAAATCCAGAACATTAAAATGGAATAGTTCAAAATGATGGCTGAATTACTCAAAAATAGATTTTCTGATGGATTAAAGCCAACGATCCCCAGAACGCTGCCAGAGGAACTCCTCCAGCCTTTAAAGCTGGGCTGCCCCTGCAGAGCCCAACAGCACCAGGTCACCGTGGGAGGAGGGACGCGGGGACCCGCGGTGCTGCCGGCCCTCACCGATGAGGATGAGCCGAGCTGTCTGGAAGAGCTGCTCGTCGCTCCAGGTGGGGTGCTCCCGCTTCAGGATGTCGCAGACGCGGTTGTGCTCGCGCAGCCAGAGCGTGGCGTACATGCAGAGCCCCGGCAGGAGCCCGAACACCTCCTGACCCATCGCCAGCTGCTTCTCCTTGGGGATGGCAGGCGGGTACACCATGTGGACCGGCGCTTCGGTGACCGAGGGGGGGTACACCTCTCCATCCACCACCTCGGGGAGACAAGAATGGGGTGGCAGAAAGGGAGGAGGGGAGAAAACCACCCTGTCCTGGCAGCTGCCAGAGGGACGTGGGCTTCAAACAACCTTGGAGCCAAGGGCTGAGACGCGTTTCGGCACATGGTGCCACGTGGTACCTGGAATTTGAGCTTCCCATCCCTGAAGAGCCGCAGCTGGTGCTGCCGCTGCAGGTTGTCCCCGTACAAGTGCCCCAGGTCCACCTGCGAGACAGCGCGGTGTGACGGGAGCAACAGCCCGGCCGTGCCCACCCCCGGCCCCCCTCGCATCGCGCCCTCACCCCGTGCCCCAGCGCCTTGGTGAAGCCGCGCCCCATCTTCCCGGACGTCTTGAAGAACTGGTGGGTGAAATGCTGGGCGAAGAAGGCAAACATCAGGTTGGTGCCCCGGGGATCGGCTTCAAACTTGTGCCGCAGCAGGAACCTCTCCGCCAGAAACTGGGCGTCGGGGAGCTGCCGCTTCCCTGCGGAGGACGGGGGTGACGGCGGTGCCGCGGCGGGTGCCAGCGGTGCTGTGCGGGCTCAGCCCCGCAGCCAGGCACGGGTGCTGGGAAGCGGTGGGGCTGCACCAGGTAGGGACCCGGTGCTGCTCTGCAAACCCAACCTTGTTCATCACCTCGCGGTGCGGGTCCTGCGCCGGGCACGTACCTTTTGTCCCCATGGGCGTGGGGCAGTCGTCCGGCACCGGCGGGAGGATGCGGGTGTAGTAGCTGACGTTGGCGTAGGCCTCCCAGCTGATGTAGCCATAGTTGGAGTTAAAGGTGGGGGGGCTGGGGATGAGGTTGGCACGAACTGGAAGGAGAAAGCAGTCAGTGCCGCAGGGCAGCACCCAGGCCCCACCGGCATCCCAGGAACCAGGAGGCGATGGGCAGAGAGCCCGGCCGCATCCTGCTGTGCTGTGCCCCCCCGGCACCCGGCCTTTTAGGGGCTGCAGTTCCCTGCAGGAGCAGGGGGGTTGTACTGCTGCACCAAATGAATTCCTGCGTGATGAATTAGATGACAAACATGCAGAAATGGGGAAACCAACAGCCGGAGCCTTGCGAATGTGTTCCTACAGCTCTAAGAGCTGGAACCTAAATATTTACGCGAAGTGATAAATGTGGGGACAGAAGTAACAAGGGCCAGCTCCATATTTCCACCAGCTGCTCCCTGTGTCTGCTTGAGAGCCCTCTGGAAGGGGAGTGCAGCATGCTGAGAGCAGCTCGTGTGTTTCAGCTGGCTCCCAGCCCGGTGCGTGTGCTGGGCCCCCGCTGTTAACGTCCCCTGCGGGCCAGCTCACAGGGAGGTGGCCCCAACCTGGTGTCACCGGGAGATGCTCGGAGGCTCCACTGCCCCCTGCCCATGCTGGAGCTGCTGGAGTCGTGTTCGGCCCCGGGACCCATCCCAACCCCTCCTGGGAATCACCCCCCGCACCTGTGAGCACGAGCCTCATCAGCATATCCCTGATGAAGGTGCTGTTGATGATGTCCCAAAACCACCTGAAGTGCGTCAGGACGAAGTGGTAGAAGGCAGGACTGGGCTTCAGCAGGTTGTGGAGGCGCGTCCAGAGCTCAGCTGGGGGAGACAAACCCGGGCACGCCGCTCAGCACCGGCTGCTGCAGCGCTCGCCCCGCTAAGGCAGCCCGTGCAGCGCCGGGGCTCCTCCAGGAGGGGGACTTACGCGAGGTGCAGTTAGCCCCGAAGTACCCCGTCCGCGTGCAGTCACACTCGTAGCCTTCCAGGCCGACCCGCACGCACACCCCTTGGTGCTGGCAGGGGTAATAGCAACACGGGTTCACTGTGGGGACAGAGACAGAGAGGTCACCGGCCACCCACGGTGCCACCACTGCCCCGAACGCAGCTGAGAAAGAAAGGCAGAAAGGTGCTGCCAGAGCATCCCACATGGGGTTCCTGTGCCCTGAGAGTCCAGGAGCTGGCGAAATCCCTATAAACACGATGTCAGCATTGTTAAGAATGGCAATTGTCTGGGCTGGAGTTTGCTTTGGCACGCGGCTCCTTTGCCCCGGCCCCGCATGCGGGTGGAAGGGACAGACCGCTGGCCTTCTTCCTCCCGGCTCCAGCCCTGGCCCTGCTGCTTCCTCCGCAGCCACCTCCTCGCCCGCGCGCCCCAGCTGCAGCCACCAGATAAGGGCCCCATCTTGCCCTGTCCGCGTCCACCGGGGTCCCAGCAGCTGCTGGTGCCCCCCCGGTGTCACCCGGGCAGCTGGGGCCGGCTCCTGCAGACGTGTGGGCGGCCTGGAGCTGCTGCCCCCCCGCCAGGACCTTCCCCGGCCGCCCTGCGCGGCGTCGGCGTGGGAGGAGGTCGGGGCTCGGAGAGACGCAGCTCCAGCAGTGCTGGCACCCCGGTATCTGCTGCTGTCCCTGCCCCAAACAGGGGGCGACACAGTTGAAGAGGAGCAAAACCACATCTCGCTGCCGGAGACGGAGCGCAGTGGGATAAAAGAGCCCCTGTGTGTACTGCAGGGACGGGGCACAGGGGTGGTGGGGACACGCGGGGACAGCCGCGGCACCCACCGGGCTCTGCCCCGGTGCCACCCAGCAGAGGGCTCCGGGAGCAGTGACTGGCGGGTGGCCGCAGCATCGTCGGCCCTGCGGGGCTCTGCCCAGTTGGCTCCAAGTTCTGCTGGAGGCTGAAGCCAGGCTCTAGCACCAGGGAGGTGAGCAGGCACAACGTGTGGCACATTTTTCCATGAGAAATTGAAGCTAGAAATTAACATCTTTGGATAATCAAGCTAGTTTTGCAAAGTCTCCCAGTTTCCCAGGCAGCTCGGGGCTGGGACGGGGTGGGGGCTGCCTGGGGGCTGGCAGCTCTCGCAGCTGCTCTCAGCCCTGGGATCCAAAACCCCTCACGCTATGGGGGAGCCACGCAGAGTTCAGCTCCCAGCCCTTCCTCCGGGCTCCCTTTCATCTCAGCTCTTTTCATGTATCCAGCCTCCGTTACCCATCCAGACGGGAGGCAGCGGGCAGGTCCTTATTTATCTCGGACAGATTAACTTCAGACCACCCGCCTGCAGCTTTTTGTAGCATGGAAACTTTTACCGTGCTGCAGCACAGCCAGAGCATCCCCTGAGCAGATCCCGCGCCAGTAGCTCCGTGCTTGGCTCCACCACAAACATCTGCAGGAGCGGCCCCGCTCCCTGCCCCGGCCAGCTCGGGGGGGGGGGGACACGGGGACGCCACGGGTGCCACGGCCGTGGGGCCAGGTGGCTGCTCCATGCCAGGGGCCCGCAGGCAGCTGCCTCCTGCCGGGGTCACAGCGGTGTCAGCGCCGTGGGGGCCCCGAGGTGGGGCAGGAGCGGCATGTCCCAGCCGCAAGGGCGCGAGGGGATGCGGCGTGTCCCAGCCCGCGACAGCCGCCCCCCGCGGCGCTCCCGGCCTCCCTCCACCCCAAGCAGGAATCTGGCCGGGACGGCTCCAGGTGTGGGGAAAGCTGCTCCCGGCCCCCGCGCTGGATCGCGGCCCCCTCCGTGACGGCTGAGCCGGCGAACACGTGCGATCACCGCTGAAAAATGCCAGATTTTGGGGACGACATCCGCTCTGCGAACCGCAGCCAAAGCGACGTGGGGTGAATCATGTGCGGGCTGGAGCCGGGCTTGCCCGGTGGGACATTCCCGTCTTGCGCACGGCTCCGTGGCTGCGGGCAGCGAAGACAACAAAAGGCTCACACGCTTGTTTTTCTGACTGGGGATGGTTTCCTAGGGTTTTCCATGAGCTGCTCCCGGCCCGTGCGACGGAGCCAGATTGTCATCTGCAACCACTTCTGGCCGCACCGCCAGCGACAGCAACCTGCCAGGGCCGCAGCTGCGCCGCACATGGGGCTGGCGGCTCCTCCTCCCGCACCTGCGGCCGGGCGCTGGGGGCTGCTTCCAGCAGTGGCACCGGGGCTGGGGGGGACACGGCCGCCGTCCCCTCCGTGCAGCGGAGCCAAAGCCCCACGAGCGCAGCCGTGGACGCGGGAGGAAACCCGACCGCAGGTGGCGGAAATGGGCACAAATCAAAATCGGCTCTGCCGAAGGCACCCGCGGGGTCCCAGCCCGACCTCCCTCCCCGTGGTGGGACCCCGGGCATGGTGGTGACATCCGGGGGCCCTGCGGGAGCAGTGAATGGCGTGGGACCTCCACGAGGAGCAGCTGGAGGGGCCTCAGGGTTATTCTGATGGAACGTTTGCTCTTGAACAAAAGCACAGCCCCGAGGGCAAGGCAGCAGACGAGATCCCAAGGGCAATATCCATGGGGGCAAATGGAGAAGCACCACGGGACCAGGCTGGCTCAGCCTGGGAAAACCTCTACGGGGAGCAAACATCACTGCTCAGAGGCAAGGTGGAGCCTGCGAGGGGCTGATAAGTGCTCACAGCAGCAACCATCAAGTGGGCAGGAGGCTGCAGGCAAAGCCCAGCATCCTGTTATTCTGTCTTCTAGAGCAGATTTGAGCACAAGATTAAGGCCGTGGTCCTCCAGCTGCATGCCTCCCGCAGCCCATCTGCTCTGCTGGCAGCACCTCGGGGCACGGCACAGCTCCT
Organism: Oxyura jamaicensis; assembly: GCF_011077185.1. Classification (NCBI taxonomy): domain Eukaryota; kingdom Metazoa; phylum Chordata; class Aves; order Anseriformes; family Anatidae; genus Oxyura; species Oxyura jamaicensis. The sequence continues at coordinate 8,731 of NW_023304477.1, forward strand.
CTAACTTCTCCATCAGGTATCTCCCTTGCTAATTAAAGCTTGGAGGAGAACCATCCTTTTGCATACATCCTGGCTACGGGTTCTTTCCCCACACAGTGAGCTCTGCTTTGGCCCCGTCCTGCAGCCGGCAGCTCCGGGGCTGCCCATGGCTGCACCAGCCCAGGGTGTGCCTGTCCCAGCCGCTGCAGGCTGGGTGTCCCCAGCCAGTCCCTGGGACCCATCCTGTGGCACCCAGCACGCTCAGCCCTGCCACTGGGACCTGCAGCGGGGTGCACAGCCCCGTGTCGGTCCGGGCGCTGTTCCTCCTCCTGCAGCACTTGCTCCCATGCCTCGAAGTGCTGCAACCCCCAGCTTATGTTCCCGTTTCAGACGCACAAGCTGCCGAAAGAGGGAAGTCTCCACCTTAGGGGCATTGTTTCTGGGCAGGAACAGCCGCCTCAATGCCGATAAGTCCCAGCGGGATGGCTGCGGGGAGCGGGAGCGGGGCAGTGGGAAGGAAGCCGTGCCCGGTTCCAGCAGCCCCCTCTGCCCTGCTCAGCCTGAGCCAGCTCCCTTTGGGTCGCTGCACCCAAGTCCTGCCCCCCCAGCCCCAGCCCGTGGAGATGGGGGCACCATCCATCACACCAAACGCAGCCGGAGCCCCACCGAGGGATGCCGACCACGTTCCTGCGCTGGCTTAGCGGGGAGCTGCAAAACCCGAGAAGTTCCCTGAGCTGGACCTGGGGTGGGCTTTTCTCTGTGGAAGGGAGGAAAATCATCTCCTGGAAGCGGGACCAGAGGCAGTGTCCCCCTGGGGACCTGGAGGAAGCTGCTCTGGGGAGCACGTGGAGGGAGCCATCGGTGCATCACGACGCCACAAGCAGCGGAGCCCCATGACACCCCCGAGCCCCCCTAACAGCCGCAGCGATGCCTCGGGGGCACCGGAGCCGTCACGCTGCGGCCAGGGGCTGCGGCCCCCGGGGGGCTCCCACGGCCGCGGACACGCGGGGGCTCCTCCAGCCCCTGCCCGTGGCCCCGGGGGGGCGCAGCAGAAGTGGGGAGACCCGCGGGACCCGGCTCCTTCCCCCCCGCATCCCGATCCCACGGGGCCGGGCACCAGCGGGCGGTGGGCACGATCCTGCCCCGGGACCCCACGCGTGGCCCCCCCGGACACAACCAGCGCCGGGAGCACCGAGGGGATCCGGGGGGGGGGGTCCCGAGCTCTCCCCCCGTGCCCCTGCCGGGGGCAGTGCCCCCAGCCCCGCGCCCCCCCCCCCCCACATCCCCCCGGGGCCCCGGCCCCCGGCGGGACCCCGGCCCCGCCCCTCCCCCCCCCCCCCAAGCCGGGTCCCCCCGTGTCCCCCCGCATCCCCCAGTCCCCCCGCCCCGCCCGGTCCCGCCTAGGGCTCCCCCCAGCCCCCCCGCCCCGTACCGGTGCCGGCGGCCGCGGCGCTCCCGGCGGCGCAGAGCAGCAGCGCGGGGCCGAGCAGAAGCCGCAGCCCGGCCGGGGGGGCCCGGGGCCGGCACCCACCGCCCATGGCGAGAGGCAGCTCCGCCGCGGACCGCCGCTGCCCGGCCCGGCCCCGCCGCCCCCGCCCCCGCCGCGCCTCCGCCCGCCCCCGACGGGACGGGGCCGCCTCCGTGCCCCGGTCCCCGCGGCCCCGGCATCGCCGTGCCCACCCCTGGCTCTCCGCGCCCCCCCGGTCCCACAGCCCCGAGCATCTCCGCCTCAGGGACAGCACCCAGGGGGGCGCAGGGGGAAGGAGGGGCTGCTGCCCCTGGGGTGGGCGAGGGCAGCACGGGCTGCGGCCCCCCTGCGACAGCCCCAGGGAGCCTGGTGGCACCCGGAGCCTGGTGGCACCCAGAGCCTGGTGGCACCCGGAGCACGGTGGCACCCGGAGCACGGTGGCACCATGAGCCTGGCACCGTGTCTGGCTGCTCACGCTCTCCCGTGCTGGCAGAGGGCCGTGGAGGAGCCCCAGGGCACGTCCCTGGGGTTTTGCCATCACCCCCCGCAGTGCAGCAGCAGCCCTGGGCACCCCGGGGGTGGCTGCGCGTTTCCGCCACCCGCGGTGGAAGCGGCTGCAGCGGGGCGCAGCAGGGCCGAGCCAGGAGCCGGCCGAACTGGAAAGTGAAAAGGTGGTGCTGCTGGAACTGCCGACTCCGAATTGCCGCTGGGAAGGAGCACGCGGCTCCACGGTGGCTTCATGCCACAGTCGTCCCTCCCGGCGGTGAGCTGCCCGTGCTGGGGGTGGCTGGGGACAGGTGACAGAGGGGCTTGTGAGTGCCCCGTGGGCAAATGCAGCAGCCTGACCTGCACGTGAGCTGAGCGTGCCCTCCATGGGCTCCAGCAGGGTGGAGGTGCCGGCTGCTCCTGGTGAACTTGCGCTGGCACCGAGGGACCGGCACCGAGGGACCGGTTTTGCTGTAACGGTGCAGCTGGGGCTGCGGTGCTGTCAGCACCCCACTGGGCAGCACACATGCCACCGAGCTCTTGCCACATTTCTGTTCCCCAAAACGAAAAGCAGCCAAGCTGCACCAAACCAACAGGTGCTGCAGGGCCCTCCTGGTCCGCCCAGCTTGGAGCCCTGGCAGCAAAAAGCTTCAGGCTGAGCCCTGCAGCTCAACGCGGAGCATTTCGGAGGCTGTTTCTGTGCGCTCCCATCCGGCAGCAGCAGGGCAGCGGCGTTTCCTGCCCCTCTGGCCCCCGATGGCCCCACAGCACCGCAGCCCTGCGGGCTGGCTCAGGAAGCTGAGAGGTTTACCCCATACAGAGGCTCTTTTTCCCCATCCCGCCAGCTCTGGTGCTGTCCCCCTCCCACGTGCCCAGCACCCAGCCGCAGCACGTGTAGGACCTGGCCGAGCCCACGGCCCCACAGCCGGCCCCACGCTGCCCGCGCTCCGCACGGGACCGGCCAACACTGACAGCCCCGCGTGGTGGCAAGGGAGGTGGCTGGGGCTGGCTGCCCACAGTGTTCACATCTCCCGCTCCCTTCACTTTCATCAGGATTCAATAATCATTTGCTTGCACAATATGGGAAGCAATTGCAACAGCCCCAGCCCCACTGTCTCACCAGGGCTTTTTATAATCTGCACTGCGCACAGGCTGCGGGAGGAGCGGCTGTGCCCGGGGCGAGGGACGCTGCTGCTTGTCCCATGGCACAAGCGGGAGATGGGGGACACCGCGGGGCGTCCCAGCTTCTCGTGGGCTCCGAGGGAAGAAATGGGGCAGGAGCAGTGCAGATGTTGGAGCTGGAGCAGGAGCTGGAGCTGGCCAGCAGGTGCACCGACATCGCTCCTCCGTGGCCAGGGCGGTGGAAGGGGAAGTGGCAGCGGCACGGTGCTGCCGGGACACTGCTGGCATCCACAGGGTGTCACCCAGTCAGGGGGGTTCCCTGGTGGGAAACCAGGGAAATTAAAATATTTATTTTAGTCTGATTAGCCTCGTCTTTTAAGAGGTCTGTGCTGGACGCCATGGGCAGGGAGCTCCCCACCTCGCTGCGGGCTGGGGGTGCCGATGGGGGAGGCACAGGTGGGAGGGACCCTGGGACTCCCTGTCTGTGCTGGCCTCAGCACCGTGGCCTTACCAGTGGCCCAGTTTCACTGGTCACAGGGCTGGGAAATGGAGTATGCAAGTTCCTAAAGTGTACAAACAGCCTGGGGTTGCACTGGGAAAATAACATCACCCCCCCACACACCCCGGGTGACTTCAGAAAGGCTGCGGGAGCCTCCCTGGAGCCGGGCGGGAGGCGCAGATGTGGCCGCAGCTGGGCTGAGCTCACAGCTGCAGCGGGGCCGTGGTGCTGAGCCCTGCCCCGCACCCTGTGGGGAGCGAGGTGCCGTCCGTCCTGTGCCGTGCCCTCTCCGTGCCCTCTCCATCACAGCAGCAAGGGGGGCACGGGCTGCGTGGCACAGGCAGCCTGGGGGGGTCTGGGTCCGGCCGGAGGGTTTCAGCCCCACACGCTGCTATCCTGAACACCTCTGAAGTGCCCCAGGGGTCTCCCCTCTCTTCCTGTCCCCTCCCTGCGCTTTCTCATTGCTCTTCCACTTTTCTCAGCAGTGGCCAGGGGTCACAGCTTTGCTCCTGTTCCTCACCTACCTTTCTTCCTCCTTCGGGAAGCATCTCCCAAGTTTTGCTTCCTTTTTCTTTAGCCCCCGCGCAGGGGGGGCACGATCCTGGCCCCACTCTGTCTCCAACTCCATCGAGTGCTTCCCAGCCACGTGTCCCCCCGGGCAGCCACAGCAGCAATGGGACACCCGCCGAGCCCCTCCTGTGGAGGTGGACCTGGGACCCCCCTGGGGGTCACTGCACGGTGTGCCCACCCCATGTGCGTGCCTCTGGGGCTGGGACCAGGGCCCCCAGCGCGGGCTGGCCACGTGTGGAGGCCCAGCGCTGCCGGCTGCGTCCTCCCGTAGGGAGGCAGCAAAACACCGTCTATGGCAGCGCGCAGCCGGCCGAGGAACGCGGGAAGGCTCAGAGCGAAGCTCGTCTCCAGCCCGTTGAGGTTCACTTCTCCCTGAGTCTGCAGCGATGTTTTGTCCTCCTGTGCTGGGATTGGGACGGCAGGACCCACGAACCCGCAGCAGGCTGGCACTGCAGGACCCCTCCTGTCCCGGCTGCTGCGTGTCCCCAAACCAGCGGCAGTGGGGCAGCGCTGGGAGCCCCTCCTGGAAGGCTGATGTCCGAGGGGGACAGGCTTCAAGACGCCCAGCCCTTGCAGGTCCCCACTGCCCCTCTGCCCCCTGCTCGGGGGTGGCTGTGCCTGGAGGGACCGTGGCTCCCCCACAGCCCTGGGAACATCCCCAGCCTGCCCCGGCTTCGTGCACCCCTCTGAGAGGCGCGTTGGGTGGGGATGTGGCTCGGGAGGCAGGCCTGGGCCGAGGCGTCGCGGAACAGAACCGGCCTGGTTCTGCCTCACCCCGGTGGAGGCTGAGGGGAATCGTGCCCAGCACCCCCTGACAGTGCTTGAGGCAGACGTAGCGGCACGATGAGTGCCAATGGCCACAGCCCCCCTGGTGGCACCGCTCCTGTCCACCCCACATGAGGCTCAGTGGGATGTGTGGGGCACGGGGCTGGGCAGCAGAGGGACAGCCGGGGGGCACAACCCTCCTGACATCCAAGCAGGGTCTGTGGTGCCCACGCTGGGCCCGGTCCTCACCTCACTGCCCAGCCCAGCCCCTCTCCCAGCTCTTCGGGGCACGGTGACAGAGGACCGAGCTCTTCCTCCATCACGGGGAGCTGACGGGCGCTGTTTGGGGGGCTACAAATCAGAGCTGAAAAGCCCAGGCTGGACAGGCTGTCTGGGAACTCGTAACCTGAGCCCCAGGAAAGAAGGACTCAGGAAAGCGCTTTCAGCAATCATATTCATCATCTTCAGCCCAGGCTCATTAGGCTCGCCGAGCCCAGCCCCGCCGCTGCCAACGCCTCCCGCACGCAGATAGAGCCGCCGGCCCAGACAAATAAATGCTTCCAGCTTCCCGGTGGATGCAGCAGGTCAGGGAGCATCTGATGCCAATTACCTGCGGTGTAGGGTTCCCCGGCCGCTCTCGCCGGCCCTGCACAGCGAGGCTCTCCCGTGCTCCAGCCCCTGTGCCCAGCGCTCCCTGTGGCCTTGGGGGTCCCGGCCCCTTCCCAGCCCTTGTGCTTTGGGGGCTAAGGGGGGGAGTTTGGGGCTCCCATCTCTTGCAGGTGGAAGAGCAGCACTGTGCCACTGGTGGTGGGCTCCTCCGTGATAGGGATGGGGACCGGTGCAGGGGTCGCCCACCCAAGCATTCCAGGGGACACCCCACCATGGCTGGAGCGCAAGTCCCTGCCCAGGCTTAACTCCCCCAGGTCATAACCATGGTGGGAGCAGCCACGGGGCCAGAGTGCTGCTGCAAAATGGGTGCAGGAGGTCGTGGTCGCACGGCGGCTCTTTGGGGTGCTGCACGTTTCCACCGCTCCGGGCTGCCGTCGGCTGGGATGTCCTTAATCGGCCCAGAGGTCGGCGTCCCCGCGCCCGGGGCCACGTGGCGGAGGGACCCCAGGCAGGAGCCCGGCACGGACACGAGTCACTCAGCATCAACGCTGGGGGCCAGGAAATTGCAGCGGACACAAACCTAAATACACTGTGCGTCGCCCCCAGGTAATCAGGGGCTTGGCCAGATTCCGGCTGACAGCTTAAATGCTTTAATTCTTCGGACGCTGCGTTTCAAGGGGGTCCCGTGCGCCGAGAGCTTCTCCCAAACGGTTTTTGTGCTGGAGATTTGTCTGTAATTGGAGGCATGTTTCATTCCCCTGAAACTAGCCAGGTCCCTGCTGGAGGAGGGGGCTGCGGGAAGGCAGCAATTTCCCTTATGGAATTATTTACCTGATTAGAGAGTTTATTTTATCAAAATTGCTTCAGAATGGGGCCGCTCAGTGTGTCCAGCGCGGGGAGCTCCCTGGTGGGGCTGGCGGCCTGGAGACAGGTAATTTGTGTGGTTAATGGGACTAATCCACCAGGCAATTACACCAATAGATTTCACGGCTGCAAAGTGCTCTGTTCCCATTAATTAAAAATCTGTTAAGAAGATTAGCACGTAAAGGTATCAAAAGAAACCCAAGAGTTTCTTTCCCCACCGGCCCCCGAAGGCGAGTGTGGGAGTGCTGGATTGCTCGCATTAGCACAAAAATTATTCTTTTAAAGGTAAGGGCTCCACATCCAAAGTAACTGCTGACAGTTTTCCCTGACTTCCCCACCAAGAGGTCCTTTATGTTTAATTATAGTTTGTTTAAATTAGCCCTGATTGTTAGCATGGAGTGCTAGTTTAAATATATTCCGAAGGCATTGTTCGCCCTGCCGGGGTGTGGGGGGTTGCCCCCGGCTGAGCCCTGTGCCTGGGGCAGGTGCCCCCGCGCCCAGCGAGGGGAGTGGGGACGGGGGTCCCGGGTGGGCAGAGGGATGTGGGCTCCCGAACCGAGCATCCCCAGTGTGAGCCGGCCCTGATGCAGCAGCAGGAGCCCAGCAGGGGCACAGCCTCTGAGCCCGGCCTCACACCAGGCACTGGGCTGCAGTGGGCATCCCCACGGCACATGGCGTGCCCGTGCCCCCTGGAGAGCCCTGTGCCCCCCAGAGTGTCCCGTGCCCCCCGGAGGTGCCCAGGCAGTGCAGCAGTACCCACTCCATCGCCCCGTGGTGCCGGCCACATCGCTCCAGCCCTTCGCTCCCAGGGCCGCTCCTGGCCTTCCTCCACAGCCAGACAACAAGTGAAACAAAAGCGAATTCCCCGGCAGCTGAAGGTGCCATTTTTACGGCTTGGCTGAGCAAGGAAGTATTTTTTTGATCTCTTAAAATCCTGAATATTATCTGACAGTTTATCTTGTTTCTCCGCATCCGTGTCTTTGCAGCAACGCCAGCTCATTTACATGTGTATTGCGCCTGCCTCCACGGGTGCTGAGGTCAATTGAAACTCAAGAAAAGAGGAGAAATTTATGCAAAACTGTTGATTGCATTTGTATGTAATGAAATCATCCAATATTCATCTGACTATAGACTCTAATCTGAAAGGAGAAGTGAAGGACATAAGAGTCACTGGAAAGCAATAATGAGCTTCTGTAGTGATTAAAAAAGCACTTGAGCTTTCTGAAAATCCAGCCAGAAATCGTGTCTAATCAACACGGAATATAGGAGGCAGAGATTACATTGATACATTTTGCAAAGCTCACTGTTGAAAATGTATGCGAGCTGTAAACTCTGACATGCCATCCATGGTCTGTTTTATACAAATCCGGGAGGCACACAATCAGAGCCCGGGCTCGTCCCTGGCACAAAGCAATCTTGGTGTCTCTGCTCGATGACTCATAAGGAGTGCAATCACATCTATTTTGAAGAGCAATGTTGTTTTTTAACTGTGTCGAGAGCTTCCAGCTTCCTCGGAGTTTTTCCAGCCTTTTGCTTCCACCCCACTTTCCCAGCGGCCGCGGCTCTCGGCGTGCGGGTAGCCCGACGGCGCTGCTGCAGCTCCACTGAGCCGCGGCTCGGAGGGGAGCAGAGCCCGGAGCTGCTGTCCTTGGCCATCATGCTGGCACCCACAGCACTGGGGTAAGGCATGGGCATCTGCCCGGTGCCATGTGTGGGGCTCGATGCCCTCAGGGACCCCACGGAGCTCACCAGCAGCTGGGGCAGGGACAGCAGGAACCCAGTCGATGCCCAGAGCTGTGGCAGGCACTTGGAGGTGAGCCCCGGGGTCAGGTCTTGGGGGTCTGGGCACAGCCTCCCTCACATCCCACCACCCTCCTGAGAACCCCCCCCCCCCCCCCCCCATGGGGTGCTTGCTGCTGCTGCACCCAAACTCTTTGGTGGCCAAAGCAGCTTGCTGAAATCAGCACCGTTACACCCAAATGTTTCCTGGCTGCGGTCTCTGTTCCTCCTGGGTTATTTGGCACAGCTGGAGCTCCTTCTCCACCCTCCAACAGCATCAGCTGCAGCTTCTTATCAGCGCTGGGCACAATCCAGGCTCCATCTAACTGAAGGGTTGCTGCTGGCACTGGTGGAGGGAGCCTTTTTATTCCCACTTTGCGTTGCTGCATGCAGGAGATGCTGGTGTGGCTGGGGCAGCAGCAGAGCAGATGTTCAGCAGCATCACCCCAAAGCTATCCCTATGAGCCTGCTGGACAGTAAGTGTGATGCCCCCTGTCTCCTCTCCTGGACTAGCAGTGACCCTGCTGCAGGCTGCCTGTGCTGTGGCAGGTATGGGGTGGTCTCCCTGCATGTGGTCAGTGCCATGGTGGTCCTGTGTGGTTGGAAGGTGCCTGGGCTGCAGCTGGTGCTTTGTCTGCCTGTCCTGCTCTTCAAAGAACAGGTGAACGGGCTCTGGCTGGCACGTGCTGTTCCCCCAGGACTGGGGCAAGGGTGGCTGCTGGTGGCGCAGAGCACTGGGGGCTGCCTCCCCTGCCCGGTGCCCTACTGTGTGGTGATCAGCTGAAGCTGGGTGGAGAACAGGTCTTTGTCTTTATTCCCCTGCACTAAATCTACCTTGGTGCCTATGTCACTGTGCCACTGAGGCCTGCATCTCCCCCCTTGCCTCCCAAAGTCCCCAGGTACCCCACACCAGGGACAGGCGGCCTGTCCCCAGCAGCACATGGCTGCTGGCACCTGAGGGAGGCCTGGGGCAGCCATTTTGGATGGTGCTCAAGTGCCTGTGCAGCTGTTCTGGTTTTACTGCTGTTTTTTACTACTGTGGAGGGAGGTGTGACAGGAATAACAGTAAATAGTTGGGGAATTCCCCCATGCAATGGCTCCCTGCAGCTCTGCTGCTACCCTGTCACCACTGTCTTGAAGGCTGGGAGAACAGGAGGAGGCTGGAGGAGCCCCCGTGCCTTCCCTTCCAAGTGCACGTCCCAGCCACAGCGGCCCCAGGCAAGTACAGGGGAAACCCTTTGGCCCCAGGCTGCTGCTGGGTTGTAGAGGCTGCAGCAACAGCAAAAAAGCCCAGTTGATAAATGTCAGAAGAAATACAGTAATCAGCTGAAAGCAATTTACTGAGCCATGTAACCGCCCTGGGCTCGCCATTTTCCTTTATTCATTTATCATGGTAAGTGCTTTGGCCAAAATACACAAAGCAGAGAAATTGTTGACATGTGGGGCCCTAGCAGAGCAAATCCTTCATCCTCCTCCCCCTCCCCACTGTGCACAAACTAACTTTTTGGGAGTTGTTTATTTAAGGACTGCAGAGGCTTGGTGCTCTTTGAACCCAAATGCTTTGGGAGTGGGGCTGTGGTGCTGGCCACCACCTTCCCTCTGTCTTTCTGTTGCCTGAGGCTGCTTGCTGCTGTTGGAAAGTACCTGCTGGTGACTAAGGGTATGTGCTCAGGACCATGTTACAATTCTCCCTCCTCTACCCACTGGAACGTGGTACAAGCAGTGCATGCAGGCAGATGATGGCTTTGCAGACTCCTGTGCTGTCTTTTGGTTGTCTCAGTCCTGGCACAAACAGCCATGTTCACGGTAATAATTTCAATTCTCTATCTATGAAGCCTAGGAAACTGCAAAGCCAGTTCCTGCTGGCTGGTCTGCAGCAGGTGGTGCTGAGCTGCCACGCACTCTCCTGGAGCAGCTGGTGGCCAGGCTGCAGGTAGCTGTGCTAGCCCAGCTGCCCCTCTGGAGAGGGGTGAACTGAAGGGGACAGACACACTGGGAACTGACTGTCCCAGAGCTGTTTGCCGTGTCTCACTCTTGCATTATTTTAAGCAAGAATAGATGATGAGGGTCACAACAGGAGAGCGTCAAGTTCCTCCTGCATGTGGTGCTTGCTTCCACCAGCCTAGATGGGGTGTGCAGGAAATGGGCCAGCAAGGTGATGTGTCTGGTGTGAGCTTCACCTACTCCTGATGAATTGATGCCTGAAGAAGAGGGCAATCTTACCTCCTGGGTCTCAGCTTCTGCTGTGGAAATCCTTCCAACAACCTCCAGTCCTCCTCAGTGTTATTTTATTTTCAATCTTACTTCACCCAATTCAGTTCATGCCTGAATGAAGAACAGCAAGGAGAGCTTCCCCCTTCCCTCCAGCACAATCCAGGTTCAGGAATCCCAGTGGCCAGGGAATCCCAAAGCCCAGATCTGCTCTGGAGGTCTGGGAGACCCATCAGTGTCTGTCACCTGAGGCTGCCTGACTCCAGGCAGAGATGGCCAGTGGGGTAGTGGCAGTCCGTTCTTGCTTGTGGGGGGGAGAGCATGTCCATACGGATGACATTTATCCAAGCAGCTCCTTGGTCTTTGCTGCCAGCAGCTTGTCCATCTCTGCTGCAGCATTGTCTGCCATTTGCTGGATCTGTGGCAACACAGAACAAGTCCGAGTCACGTACTAGGTAATGTCACAGTTTAAAGGAAAGGAACGACCAGACTATTTCCTGAAAGAAAGCCTAAAGCCCTCGTAAAATCCAAAATAGTGCTTGGGCAATAACTGGCTCTTCCTAGAGCTCACAGCTGTCCTGGGTGAGTCTTTGCCAGTGTTACATCTGCACAGCGATAACCAGGATCAGTCAAAGGCTCTGGAAAGAGAAGATCAACATGGACTGTGCAGCTCCTACTTAGTGCTGGTAGAGACCTGGATGCTGGCGTACAGTGTGGTGAGGGATCTGGGGGACTTCCCTACCAGTGCTCTGCTGTTTCAGTTGGACCCCCTCAGCACTCAAAGATGTCTGCACATGCAAATGCCCTGTATCTAACTTATGCTTGCTGCAATCCTTGCTCTCATTTCCAAGCCTCCTGGCAAAAATCTTGGCTGCGCTTCACAAGTTACTTGGTCAAGTCCTTATTTACTTCAGGGAAAGGCAGAGTCAGAGACCAGCTGGTGTCAGCACCAGAGCAGAGAGGGCTTATCTCTACAACCTTCTATTATTAGAACAGACCAGGTCACAGCAGGAGCACAGCCTTAGCACACTAAGAATTCACGCATCAAGTAACAAGTCTGTTTATTTCTTGTAAAAAAGAAAATTCTTGTAAACTGTAAATTTCTTTTCCTTTTGTAAGAAATTCCTTGTAAAAGGAAGTAAAAAGCTATTGCTAAAGCCCTGTATGTTGATCATGATAACGTCGGATGGACAAGGCAAACAGTTCCAAAATGGGCATGCATGTATTTGAGTGAGTGAAGGGTGCATGTGCAGGGAAAGGTTGGAGCCTCTGGGGGTTTTGTGTACTACTTTTATAGGACTAATTAAGATGCACTCAATTCCATGGCATATCAGTACATGACCTTTCCTCATGCTGAAAAATTTGGGTACAAGTGAAAATTAGACTTGAGATGCTACCTCTGTAAATGCAGAGAACCATCTGTGTGCTGTGGGACAACTGCTTCCCAACAGGATTCAGTTACAATAGCATGGCCATTTTTCCTGCTTGCACAAACGCTCTGTGTATCAGTGTTTATTTTTGTGAGCGCACAGAGAACAGTTCTGAAGCATTTGCAACGTATCTAACTTTAGCTGTTAATAAACAAACAGCTAAAAAGTAATGGCCTGCCTTCAGAGGCATCAATTCAGCATAACACTTATGCTTGTGCCTGAGTTTTTGCCCAAGTAATTGACTTTAGTGACATCTGCTCTTAGGGAATTAGGCGTGTGCTTAAGTATTTTCCTGAATCAGAGCCAAAAAACTCCTAACAGAGAATCTTGCTAGCCTTTTCATTAACAACAAACTGGAGCAATCCTCATTAATGCCAGCTGTTTTCTGATGTCCAGGCACTGCGTAAGTGGTGGTGAAACTTTGGGTAGCTTTGCTCCCCAAGATCAGCTGGTTTGTGTAACAATCCCTTGGACTACAAAAGCTTTCGGGGAAAATGTTTTTTCCTGTTTCAGCTTATGGTTCATACCATAAATTTGGCTTTGAGATTGAAGCCTGAAATCTCACAGAGAAAAAGCAAATACAACAGCTGTTGCCTACTCCAAAAATTCAACCCAGGGTCACTTCTTTTCCAGCCAGGTTCTCAGTGCTGGAGGTTTGTCAGCAAGCTCTGGCATAAATGCTCACTGTGTGTTCACACTACTGAGCTGTGAAACATGATACGCTAGAAGGAAAAAATTACCTGCTTTTCTAGCAGCCAGATGGTATCTTCAGACACTTTGCTCTTGAACTTCTTTACCTGGTTCATGCTTCTGCTTCGCACCTTTCTCAAGGCGTCTTTGGATTTGTTGGTGGACTGTTTGGCAAGCTTGGCCAGGCTCTCCCTGTGCTCTCTGGTGACCCTATCAACAAAGAAGGAAAGAGAAAAGTGTCACGTGTAGCACAGCCAGATTTATTTCCTGCGACTTGCAGACTGGACTCTGGGTAAATCCAGTGGCCATCTCTGCTGTGGTGTCTCTCAGACAGTTCCCCTGTCTCTGGGGCTGATGGGCTGCGAGAGGTCTGCCACACGGCGCTGCACAGGTTTACGATGGTGCTGGCTCTGTGCGAGGCCTCAAGTTGCAACGGCACTGCCCAGGGTGTGCTTTTATCCTGCTCTGGTCACCCTGAGCCAGCTCAGCTACCTCTGTACATCTGCCATGGCAACACATCTCGGCACAGAGAGTCTTGAGCCTAGAACAGAAAGTTCCCAGCGCAGCTCTAAGCTGAGGGACTTGGACTGAATCTCACTTATTTAATGGTTGTCGCTGCAGTGCCTGAAAGTCATGCTGAAATGTTTAATTTCTTTTTTCTCCTGCCAAAGCATCTGCGGGGAAGAGGGAAAATCCAGCTCCAGACCTGAGACACAGAGCTGAGAAGTGTAATTTCCCTGCAAAGCTGTGAGGAAACCTCCGTCCATTCCTGAAACTCAGAGCAGTCTCCCTGCAACTGGAAGAGGCTGAATCATGTATCTGGAGCCTATAGAGCTTGTGTGTCACTTGACCTCGTTCCAGCTCCTCATGACCAGGCATCTCCACCGAGACCACATGTAACACCCTGTCTGACAAGGAGGTGACACCAGAAATGGCTCTGACATGAGCAGCTCGTACAGCCACAGGTGACGTGGCACAGATCTCCAGCTCTCCCCTGACAGCGCCAGTCACTCTGTGCTGCCACAAGAAAACTTTCAACTTTCCATCCCAAACTGAAAACCGAAGGTGATGAGGGAGCCTGAACACAATGTGGGACCAGCTGACGTGTCATCTTAGCTCCAGTAATGTTCCAGCACCTACAGCTGATCACTGTTACCATCAGCCGTTAGTGCTTAACAATAATATTGTAACTATTTTCATGGCTAGTGCAGTTTCCACATCACCTTGAGAATAAATACAGCGCTCTCACTGAGACTTGCTAGGCAGAGAGCTCCCGTCTGCTCGCGGAAGATATTGCAAAATAAACATTTCACGTGAATATTTAGAAATTGGCTGCAACAGCCTGGGTCACCAAAACACTGAGGCCAAGACTCTTCCTGCAGAGAAGTCAGGAAATGTGGGGCGAGGGCTCCCAGAGCAGCACCAGCTCTGCCCCCTCGCGGGTATTGCTTACGGGGAGGCTGTCAGCGTGCATCGGCCTGCGCCTCTCGGAGCTTGCTGCAGCCCTGCGCTTCGCGCTGGCTTTGGCACCGTCCTGCAGCAGATGTTTGCAGGGGCTCCGACCGCTGCTCAGCACCGCCGGCTGTTTTTACTTTGAGGTACAGGAGGGAATAAGCTTTCCTGAACTGATCAGCCACTACAGGGACTTGGTATCCCTGGAAAGGCTGACAGATGTGGAGCTGAAACCCAGCTGTGGCACTGCGGTGCCCCCTCGAACCCAGGGGACACCCTGGGGACAGCAGTGTGGCCCTGTCCTTGCTGCCGAGGGGGGCGACCAGAGTGCAGATGGCGAGGGGCTTCTGGGCAGCCCAGGCTGGGGCCGGGACTCTAAGGCCTAATTAGAAGCGAGCGGGGTTACTTGCGGTTTCCTGTGCATCCCAACGCCGATGCCTTTAGGGCTTCTCTTGCTCAAAATCCCCAGCCAGAGGTCCTGCGGCACATGCAAAGCCAGCTCATAAACAGAGGTCTGGGTGAGGTCAGGTTCTCAGGCAGCTTTCTGAGGGGGCAGGGAGGGAAAAAAAAAAATCCATGGCTGCAAAACCGGGAGGAGGGAGCTGGAAACCTCTGCTCTCCTGCTGGGCGGTGGGGTGAGCTGGTCCGTGAGGACTGCCTCAGCCGGGGGAGGCCAAGTTTGCCCTTTGCTTTTCACCTCCCCGCTCGCTTCGGCTTGTGCGAATTGTGCTGAGGGTATCACTCGCCTGCTTGGGGCTGCCGAGCCTTTAAGGAAATGTTTTTGTTTATGCAGGGCTGCCAGATTTCCTATGCTTCTTGGCACAGGGTCACAGCTTTCGTGCCTCCTTGTCTGTCTTTATTAACACCAATTTCTTTTTATCACTGCGCAGTGCCGTGGAGTTTCTCAGCGGGTTTTACGTTCCAACCAGACCGTATGTAAATTCTCAGCAATGCTACCACCGATGCCAGAAACGGACACTTTTTCAGTCAGATGCTGTTTCTGGTTAAGGAATCCATCAACATGAGCCAGGCCCATGGTTTTTAAGGACAGTTGTTTATTCCTGTACCCAGATCTGGGACTCTTAAGCTGTCTAGTAACTGTTGCAGCTGCTTCCTCTTTAATCCCCAAAAAGCATGAAGCAAACCTGGGCAAGGGGTGCCAGAAGCGGGGTGCAAACACAAGGTTCCCATCCAGGGGCAGCTGCTGGATCAGTGCCACCACCACAGGTAAAGTGGAAGGACTCAGACCCTGCGGGTTTCCAGGGACGATCCTGCCCTGCCAGGATCACGACATAGCCTGGTGACCGCACACCAGTGCGTTCAGAAACGCGCCCTACGCCACGGGTAACGTCTCCTCTGTTTCTGCCTCAGTCAGCAACCAGTGGTTTAAGCACTGCAGCACTTGGATGCTCCTTTCCCAGCATATGGCATGAGCACACCCACAGTGAAAACAATGCAGGCCACATCTCATCTCCAACATAAGGCATTTATGCGGGTAAGAATAATTTCTGTATCTCAAATGCTAGGAATTTCCTGTGAATGAGAGGGATCAGTTCAAGGAAAGTAGGCTTAACTAGATACTCTGCATGCATAATTGCAGATAAACACAGGGTGCAAAATATATTATTCAACAAAAAGCATGAAAGAGACTTATTATGATGAGCGATCTGGAGCAACGCAGCTCAAACAGCTTTGTTTTCTTCAAATGAAATTTCTCAAGTCCTTTCTCCCCATAGTAGGTATCTTTGCATATTTCTTAAAGGGCAAAGGAAAATAAAAGCTCACAATGAGTCATTAAACTTTCAAATGAGTCATCCGGCTTTCAGTAAAGCATGTGTAAAAATATTACTAATTTACAAACAATATCCAGTGTAACACAATGGGTCCAAAAAAGATGAATCTAAAAATGAGGCAATACCATAAAAGACACAAGGTCAGGTCAAATTCGGCCACGAGATCGACCAATACAAATGTTCCCATGGCTGTGTTTTTTTTTTATATTTTTTTAAACCCTCAGAGAATAATTTTTATACAAATAAATATTGCCTATGCAGTGCTAGCAACACAAACAGGCTAATACCTTAGGGAGTAGAGGAGATCCTAGCAGGAAGCAGAAATAAACACCAACAAAACAGTGTATTTTTAAAACTAGTGTACGTTTAAACTGTAATGCAGAAACTTATCTAATGGAATAAATACTGAAAAGTAAATTTCATTTTTAAATGCTCAGTTGAAACAATCTCAAGCCCTGATGTGTAGCTGCACATACGAGGCAAAATATAATGCATGGGTCTCCACCTGTAAGTCTGATTAAGAAGTGTCTTTAGTAACAGGTGAAGATCGTTCATGTTTGATTTACTTTTAACGTGCTTCCCCTCATGAAAGAATCCTTTTTGCAGAAACACTGTCTCTTCATTGTTTGCCTGTTTTGCGCACCTGCCATAATTCTGGTGATTTCACTGCCTCCATCTGTTGCATATTCTTTGCAAATATTTTTAGAGAGTTGAGAAAATTAAATATTTTGGAAAAAATAGAAAAAAGGCAATTCAGAGTAGAAAAAATCAATTTAGAGATATTAAAGAGTAGTCTCTGGCAGAACTTGCTTATTTTTCTTCCATTTGCATTAGAAGGTTTTAAAGACTGAAACCGTCTGCTTGTCTTTTTGATAGGTGGATGAAACTCTGACAGATTTAGTTGTGCCAATAGAATGGGTCAGCAAATGGAACTAGAGGAACCCACGAGGGCAGACCAGCAAGGCAAGTTTTCCAAACTGAAAATCAGTTTAACTTAGGACTCCCTGGGCTGCTGACTGTCCAGGAAGAAAGGGACCAAGAGCAGCAACCCTTGTGCACCAGAGGAACAAGGGAGAATGTTAGACCTTTCCTGGGGAAAGAAGACCTGGTTTTGATCCATGACACCACAAAAGAAAGTGACAGAACGTACATATTTGTTTGAAAAACAGTATTTTTTTTAAAGATCAAGATTTGTAGTTTTGGAGTTTCCTCCCCTGCAATCCATATTCAAGGATGACCCAAGTGCCCATTAACAATCAAACCACTGCGCAGCAACCCGGGAGCCTCAGCAATTATGAAGATAATGGTGCCCTCCTCCTCTCCTGAGGAATGGGGGAAGGGCAGAGAGCACAGGGGAAAAAGAAAATCAGCAAATAGAATGATAATGTCATTCCCTTTCACCGACAGCAACAGAAAGCTGCAATTAGACTTCTCTTGAATTTTATCTAGCATTTTGATCAGAGAATTTCTAAAGTAGATCTAAGGCACGAGAAAGACTCGGTCCATCTTTACTTAGCTCCTAAAACGTTTTACCTGCTCCTAAAACGCAGCGCATGTGTGCAGGGTTTGCGTGTGCAGCCATCCCTTTGTGGGAGCTGTTCACGGCACCCCAGGGCCACATAACCCCGGGGTGGCAGATCACACAGCGGGGCTTCGTGCCTCTGTGTCTGACCAGGGCATTTTGAGGGCTCTGTCACTGCAGGGTCTGAGCACCCACAGGTGCAAGGGCCACTCTGGTTCCAGGAATACGGCATGGGTGAGCTTAACCTCTGAAGGGCCCTTCCTGTAACTCTCTGTGTTACTTTACGTTTGGGTGAACTTGAGCAGCCGTGGGCACTTACTTCGGAATCGGCACCCGAATTAGCGTCCCATCCACTTCCGGGTTCAGGTTCATTCTGCTCTCCCTTATAGCCTTCATAGCTGCAGCTGTGCTCTGTAAAACAGATCAAAAGGTAAAGAGAATTAGGAAATAATCATTCCCATATGCCAGAACTCTGTCAATAGTTGGCAATCCATCTCCACGGAACATGGAAACATTTACTTCTGTTACCAGTAAGATCAGGAAGTTACATTGGTGCGGAGAGCTTTGATCAAACTGAATGGGAAACTGTGGCTGCGCTCGGTATCGGGGTAGGAAGGGCACAAAGGGGGGAGAGGGGAAGGGAAGCAACAACAAAAGAAAACTGTTTTGCTTCTTTGAAACTATTTGAATGGTTTGAGGCAATGCAGAGTGAAACCGCAATAAATTCCCTAGGCATAGCCTGACTGTGGCAAAGGAGATGAAAGATTCTGAGCATTTAAAAATTCCAGTTGAATGTTTTTCACTAGAAATCACACAGTGCCAATTTAGAAAAGTTAACTAACTTAACCACTTCAGCACTACAACCTAACCACATTACATCGGTAGCAGTTGGCTGAGAACGGAGCCTGTGCCCAGCTCTATGTTTATTTTACAGCTTATTACTTAGGATTAAGTTTTCAAAACTCCATCACTGCTGACTGACACTGCTCTGCTTAAAAGGTGAGGTGTGCAGGTTTGCTTGGGAACTACAAAGTGATTAAAATGCTTCCTTCCCCATTTTAGAGTGCTGGTGAACTTTCACACAGCATCAAACATTATGGTTAAATCACAGTTTTGCTGGGAACTCCCACAGTGCTCTGCCAGTTTGTTTCGTTCTTTGACATTGACAATAACAAGACTGAACTAGTCTATTCCTTTGGCACTAGTGTGGCATTTCCTACAAGGAGCATTGCTATTTCTGATACTCTTTCCCATTGTTAACTTTAGCTCCAGGCTGCTGCAGTAGACTGTGTTTATGAAGTTCAATTTCTATCAACCGAGGCACAAACTAAAGCTCTGCATATTCATTTAGCTCTGCAATGCGTGATGTCACTGAATGAAATTAATGCTGTGCCAGTGTTCTGTAAAACACAATGGTCACACTCTAAAACACAAACAGTGCAGAGAAAACATAACAAAGATGATTTCAGCATGTTAGGACTGTAACATGTTATTCTATGCACAGTGCATGTTCTGTAGGAAGAGACTGCTTGCTAGAAGTTGTATTGTTTAACATACATTCTAGAGGAGATAAAATCATAAAAATATTGTCCCCATCCTATTGCAGCACATAAAATAGCCATAGTTAAAAGACATGATCTTGTTTTTTTTTTTGTAACTCTTGGGCAAACAGGATTTGGCTCTGTAAGTCCTCTCCTATAATTATTTTCTTTTCCAGAATCTTCAGGGATTTTTATTTGCTTTTCAATGCTATGAAGTATTGGCTATATTCTATAAATAATGACATCTCATGAAAGTGAGTGTAATGTTATTAAGCAGTTCAGCCCATCCATGGAACAGCAGTGGTGGTATAAAATATTACATTGAGAGAAATAGTTACAGCTCCAGTTCAAATGAAAAATGGTCCTTTGGCTTAGAAAGCAAATGTAGGCAATGCTATACATGATGATATTGGTATCTTGATCTCCTGCCTGGACAGAAGCTGCATTATGGCACGGGTTCCAGCACTCTCAGCTCTGGCACTCTGAGGGACCTCAGTGCACTCGCTGATGCACTCGCCTTCAGTCTTCAAAGTCATTATACCTGCTGGATACACTTTAAGAAACACTTAGGCATCAAGTGCCTTATGCTGACCTCCTCTGAGACTTTGCTGACTTAATTAACTGGGGAAAGCCTTTGCAAAATAAATAGAGATAAGCTTTGGCAAGCCTCCAGACCCGGAGTGGGATGAATAGCTAACCTTGCGGTCGCTGCCGCTCACATCTGCAGGTCGATCTGTAGGAGCCCGCTGTGTGGGACCACTAATGCTGATCCTGAGGTGTGATTTGTACTTGCTGCCTAATTTGGGGACAAGTTTAAGCCTCCTGCAGAAGACTAAGGGAAACTAACCCTAATTTAGGGGTTCTGATCTGAAGGCGCTGTTGATGGAGGAGCTCACTAAGTATCTCAGGGCTTGCGTTAGGCCTTGTTCCTGGTAGCCCAGGCCCAGCTCAGAGGCAACACCAGCAGCTGCTTCCATGAGCTTCCAGGGGTGCCCTGAGCCTCTGTGCTCAGTAAGCAAGATTTATAGGAGTTTGATGGTGGCCCCAGCACAAGCACAGGCTATTCCAACTGCACTTATGGATTGGCGCATAGCCGTGTCTCCTCAAGGTGCTGCACTGACATAAAACATCAGGGCAGATCCAGCACCACTCCCACATGTGCACACCTTTGTTTGACATCAGGTCAAACAAAGGAGGACATGTGCACTCAACTACTGGGTGCAGAAAAAGCAGGGGAAGCACAGAGACCTGGCAGAGCGTGGTGTGTGCAGGTGTCTTGCCAGCACTGCAGCACCCTAACTTACAGATACAGCAGACAGCAACCTAACCCCCAAAGCAAACTGACCAGTCAGTGGTGTGCTCTGGGTATGAGCCTGAGGGCCCTCACGGCCTGATGTGCAGCACACCACTCCTTTCTGACCCCAGTGCCGCCAAACGTAGGAGATGCTCTGCTCCAAATGGTACTGGAGAGTCACTCGCCCTGCACAGAGTGCAGTCAGCAGCAAAATACGGCTTCTGTTTTGTGTCAGAGCTCTCCAACCCCGCCTGATTTGATTGATTTTGTCCAATTGTTTCTTTGCTCGGTATCAACCCGTTTGTTCCCTCAGTGATTACCTCCCTTTGCCATGCCTTCAGTAACGTGTCCTTACCTCTGGAAAATTGGTCATGTTGACTATGATGAGCTGAGGTGACTTCAGTGAGATTTGCCCAAGCTGGTTCAGCGGAAACTTCCCATCTTTCGTCACAACAATTATGTGATCAAGGGCCCCTCAAAAGAACCAAGCACACAGGAATTTCAGTACGATACAGCACTTCAGGATGATGCCGTAATAAAAACATGAACAGAATGTCCCAGTTTCCTTCTATTTTGCAAAATATAGATGTTAATAAAGAAATTATATATTTTTCAGACTTCAGGTGCTGTTTATATTTACACATTCTCTGCGGTATTTGCAAGTTAATTATTTTAACACTGCTGTAGAGCACAAAAACATCAAAACAAAACTCACTTGCTTTTGTTACTAGAATAGGAAAACTAAACAAAGATTGTGAAGAATAAAAAGGAAATATTTTTTAATTCTTAACATTTAAACATTAAAATGTTATTACAAAGATCTAGAAAATGATTGTCTTTAACTTAGCAACGTTCCTGTAAACCCCTCATTTTTTCCAAGTCCCAAGAGGAGGTGCTATACACTGCCTAATTTAAAGTATTCAGTTTCTCCCTAAGCTACTCTTAATCTGCTCTCTTGTTTCTGCTGCAAAATGTTAACAGGCCAAAAGGCACATGGGACAAGAGGCACTTTATCAGTGCAATTAAAAAAATACCTATGGTTAAAATAAATAGTTAAGAGACTGAGCTACACTTTCCAACTCCATTAAAAACTGAAGTGCCCCTGCCAGAGCAGGGGTGGTGAATTATTCAAATTTGGTCATTGTTTAATGTTAAATTTTATCCCTGAAACTTGATACTACTTACAAACACATATGTTCAGAGTGTTATAGTAACTGTAGCTTAGTCAAATATATTCACGTTTCTTCCTGAAACACAAAATTCATAAGTGAATAAGGCTTGTAAAGGTCAGTAACCACAAAGATTCATAGGAAAAAAAAAAAAAAAAGAAAAAAAAAGTTTGTATATGCCAGACACCAGCCTGATGGCAATTTCCAAAAGGCTAATTTAATGGCAATTGGATTTTTCCTGCCCTACTGCACCATTAGCTGACAACCTGCTTCTTCATCACATCTGCAAACAGTTCAGTTAGACACTTTTGACATCTCCCACTTAGAAAGGCTATTTCCAGGAAGCTATTAACAAAAATAGATTCTTCCTGGTCAAGCTCAGGGTGAAGAGAGCCTTTAGTTGGGGATGTCAAGGTTGTAGTAATCGGGTGCCCAGTGAATAACTCAATAAAAAGAAAATCAATTTTGAAAAAAAGACTTCTCTGTTACTAGGACGGGTATCCTTCCTTACAAGCAGTAGAGCATCGTACAAGAAATTTACCAACCTGGCGAGGTTCTAACGCTGACATTTCTGTTGAAATCTTCTTTCAGAGCTTCTACCACTGCCTGCATCTCTTCATTGGTTTCCTCCAAATTGATAATATCTTCAACTACAGCAGCATTGATATTCACTCTGGCTTGAGTCTGTCCTTTACCTTTAGCTGCAGATTACACAAAAAATAATTTGTGTTTCTGAGAACACTTAGTTGTTGTATTAGAAAGTAGAAAGAAGATGTTACGACCACTGTTAGATTCAGAGCTGAGTCTAAGATAAGCTGATATTCTTAAATGGGTAAATAGCCCAGCACTTGAGCACAGAGATGAGGTATTTTTGAATGCCACACTGTGTGTACGAACTCTAACTCCACAGCCTGCACGGTGCCAATGGCTACTTGCTGCTCCCATGACAGCTCCATGCAGCACTTCTCCCTGAGGAAGGACTAAAGACTCCTGTACCCTGCAGTGCACTCGGGAAAACTAGCTCCTCCAGGGCTGCGTTCTGCCTAAGATGGATCGATACTTGTACATGAGACAAAAGGAGTAAGAATTTCTGCTTTCAGCAGTGTCTGGCAACACCTCCGGGGGTTGCAGACCCGGGCAGAGCGGCTGCCTGTACCTTTTTTGGTGGCCAGCTGCCGGGTCAGCAGCACCTGGCGGACACACCGCCTGCAGCCCTCCAGCAGTGGGGCTGGGCAGCCCACAGGAGCCTGCGGCAGCCTCCGCATCATGGCCAACGGGGAACAATACAGCAGGGAATGCAGGTGCCGAAAGCATCTCAGTGCCATGGCCATCGTTTCCAGCTCGCCTTCAGCTCACCTGGAAAGAGAAAAGGTGGGTGAGGTGCTCAGCTCGCTGAGCAGAGACGGCTTCAAGCCTTGGCTGTGCGTGTCAGTGGGTGGTGACAGCTTGGTGGTGACAGCTGAGTGGTGACAGTTCAGTGGTGGCAGCTGAGCACCGCAGGCCACCCTCGGTGCCCCTGCAGCTGTACGGCTCAGGCCCAGGGACACGGTGCTGTCCCGGCCACCTAAAGCCCGGGGTGCCACAGCAGGAGGACACCTCCCTCACCAGAGGACGCGGTGCTTATGGAAACTTTGGCTTCCACCCTACCAGCTCTGAGGCTGAAAGGCATTATTATTTTAAAGCATTTGGTTCAAGCTGTTTACTGCTGGGAGCTCTGAGGTGTTCACTGCAGCACAAGGGCAGGCTGGGGCTCGGGGGTCCGAGCTGCAAAAGCACAGAAGGGGAAGCAGGCGGAAGCCCGGCAGGGCAGGGCAGGGCAGGGCTGAGCAGGGTGTGCAGTGCTGAGCCGTGCCGGGCCGAGCCGTGCCGGGCCGAGCCGTGCCGGGCCGGGCCGCCCAGCACGCGCCACCCGCCGGGAGCGAGCCGCGCCCACTGCCACAAGCCCCGCCCCCGACCACGCCCCCCTTAACCACGCACACCACCGTAGCCCCTCCCCTCCGCGACCTCGCCCCTGCTGCCCACGCCCCACGTGGCCCCGCCCCCTCGAGTAGCCCCGCCCCTCCCACTGCCCCCGCCCCTCCCGGCCCGTTCCCCTCGCCCCTCCCCTCCTCGCCCCCCCCCCCCGCCCCGTTAGGGCCGTGCCGGGAGCCCCGGGGAGGGGGTTGGGGGGGGGGGAGGGCTCCGTCCGCCGCCACCTCCCCGCTCACCGTCGCCGGGCCCCGCGCGCTGCGCTGACGTCACGGTCCCGCGCCGCAACGTCACCGCCGGGCGCCGAGGGCGGGGCGAGGCCTGCGCGGGGCCGGGGCGGCGGCGGAGCGGGGGGGGGGGGGGTGATGGTGGGGGCCGGTCCCGGTCCGCCCCGCGCCGCCATGGAGCCGGGCCGCCAGGCGCTGCCGCTGGAGAACGCGTCCATCCTGTGCGAGGGCGCCCTGCAGGACGGGCACCGCCTCTGGATCGGAAACCTCGACCCCAAGATCACCGAGTGAGTGCCGCGAGCGGCGCCGTTGCCACCCCCGCACCCCCCCGGTGCCACCCCCCGGTGCCACCCCCCGGTGCCACCCCCACCCACCTCCGGGCCCCCCCGGTGTCCCCGTTCTCCCTCCTGGCCACCCCATTCCCTCCGGCACCGCCCCCGGTGCCCCTCCCGGTACCCCCCGGTGCCCCCCATTCCCCGGTAACCCCCTCCCGGTACCCCCCTGTAGCGGCCGAGCCCCTCCCAGCCTCCCGCGGGGGCCCCGGGGCTGCGCTGAGCCACGGCCCCGGGGGGTCCGGAGGTGGCAGCGGGGCCCTCCCCGTGTCCCCCCGCCGAGCAGCGGAGCCGAGGCCGCGCTTGGGCGTTGTGCCGGGGACGGGCTCGGGCCCGGTGGAACCCCACGGACCGCGGTGTGCCCGGCCGCTGGCCGTCCCGCTGCCACCGCGCGGGCCGAGCTCCGTCCCGGGGACACGGCGAGCGC
Source organism: Oxyura jamaicensis (assembly GCF_011077185.1). Classification (NCBI taxonomy): domain Eukaryota; kingdom Metazoa; phylum Chordata; class Aves; order Anseriformes; family Anatidae; genus Oxyura; species Oxyura jamaicensis. Next base: position 32,928 of record NW_023304477.1, read on the forward strand.
AGTGCTGGAGCAGGGGCTGTGCGTGTGCCGCACCCCTCGCTGCCTGCCTGGCCGTTAGCCGTGTGATCAAACACCCTTCTGGCCTCCATCGCTCCGCGGAGCGAGGCCAGGCGCCTCGGAGCTTCCCAGGGCAAAACGCCCCGCTTCTGAACCACGAGTGGGACGAGTTGTGCGGGTCTCAGCCCGCTGCTCGCACCCCCGGCAGCGCCCTGAGCTCGGCAGCTGAGTGCCAGGACAGGTCTGCCCGGGGTGGCACCGCGGCCACAGGACGGCGTTCGCCGTGTCCTAAACCTGGAGCGCTCCCGTGCTGCTCAGGGCTTGTTGCCCCTTACAGTTCTGGCTCCAGACCCCGCACCTCGCTTCTGGTTTGGCTTTAAAAATGGCTCTGCCCTTCTGAAAACGGCACCGTGATCTCCGTTTCCTTGTGAAGAAAAGAGAGGAAGTTCCTTTTAACACGTTGTCAGCACGGAAATAAGAATGTTTGTGTCAGTTCTGCAAATTCTTACAAATCGGCCTGACCTTTGCTTTCTCATTCTGAGGCTTTACACCCCTGCCCGTGCTTGCTCACCTGAATCATCCCCGTTGAGCCTACTAATCGCGCGGCTGAAGACACGCACCTGAACGCCAAGCAGCTCTTGCTTCATTTGCCGCTTTTATCTGGTTTTAGAGGGTTCCCCCTGCAATTTCTGTGTTAGATTCCCTTAAGGTGGAGTAAAGTTGATGGGGTTGTTAGTCGGGCTAATAATTGGTCGTGACTTTCTTGAGCAGAAATGAGTTCAAAAAGGCTTGAATTAATCCAAGGCTTCCGCTTAGCGAGCAACCTATAGCTGCAATCATGCACTGGGGCGTTATTAGGTAACGTACACATTTGAGCACAAGCTGTGGTAATAGGAATTTATAAATGTAGGGCTGCCTGCAAATTACAGCCTGCAAGCCGGTGGCTTTCGGGAGGTTTTTGTGCGTACCGAGCAGCTGTGGCTCCTATGGGAGGCTCGGAGGGGGTCGAGCACCGATGCTCCCTACATGGCGGGGTTTGGGACGCCTTCTGGTGGGCTTCCTTACTGGTAATGGTTACTGGGGGGCTTCTTCTAGGTGGTCAGGTTCTGGGTTTGGTGTCACCGAGTGAGGAAGCCGTGGGGTTCCCTCATCATCGCTGCGAGCCTCCTCTGGTGCAACATTTGTCCCCTGGGGGGGAGGAGATGCTTTGTGCCACCGCCTGGTGGTCCTGGCCTGTGGAAACAGCACTTGTGTTACGTGTCCCATGTGGCAAATGGAGTGGAACTGCCTCCCCTGCCAGTTCTTGTCTGCAAAGCCTTCAGAGACTCGTATTTTGTGTGTCCAAATGCTGCGTTTCCAGTGCTGCAGTTACACATAGGCTACTGGAGACCAGATAGCGTTTGAATGACCACTGATTGCCTGCAGGAATGAAGTCGTGGGTGTCCAGCTTCCTCGGCTGCTCTGCCGCTTGTCTGGGGTCCCATCTTGATGAGTCTCACCTCGAAAACAATGTGTGCACGAGTTGTTGTTGCAGACTCCTCCTGGCTCCCAGTGGGGCAGAATTCCTCGCAATAATCGGTTTAGCATGTGGCCCGGTACCTTCGCGGCATCCTTGGGACGGCATTGTTCAGAGGAAGCCTTGCCGGTGTTTGAATAGCACTCGGGGTGCCAGGAGGAAGGCTGGAGGAAAAGGAAACGGGGGAGCTGCTGGTTTGTCTCGCGTTCACATCAGATGAGAGGAAGTGGAAACTGGGGCTGGCCGCGGTGCTCCGCGGGGCCGCATCTGTGTGAGCGGCTCTGAGGCTCTGGGTAGCCTGGGTCGCTGCCATAATAACGCTTCTGATGCGTTCACACTTTTTTTTTTACACTTGGGGTTTTCCACGACAGGTCTCCCTTGAATACTCGAGTCGTCTTCGCTTGGAGATGAGTCAAACTGCTGTTAATGCCTCGCTGCGTTAACACCGGCTTGTGGGCACAGCCTGAAACTTCTGCTTGCACACAAGTCGAGGTCTGAGCGGTTCCTTGTAGCGTTGAGGACTTCCAGGGGTAAAAATTGCGTGTGTGGTTTGAAACCCTTGTTGGTATCATCTAAGATTTAAAGCTTGTAAATTAAATAGACTCCATAGGTCGCTGCCAGGCTCTTCTAATAAAATGTATTCTAAAGGAATGACTTCTGCTTTGCTGCCAAGAAAGCAGAGAGAAATGGTGCTGTTTGAGTGCAGAGGTGCGCGGGGGGACAGCCACCACCACGAGGTGCTCCTTTGGGCAGGTAGCTGCAGGGGTTTCCCTCCTTGCCGAACAGAATCCTTGCTGCCCTTCCAGTGACTGTAATTGCAGAAAGGGAATCAGCATCCCAGTAGTAAAGACTTCATTTCCATACGGCTGAAATTGCAAGCGCTTTTTGTAGGAATATGTTCACAGAAACAAACCTGGGGCATTTACATGTTTTGGGAGGCTCTGGCGATTCAACACATGGGATTTATATCACATCTCCAAAGCTGGTGCTTTTACTGGTACGTCTGTGACTGCCTGAGGTGCGGTGGTGAAGCATGCTTTATGTGTAACCGGCTCCTTTCTCTTCCTGCTCTTGTTTTTCTGTCTCTCCTGCCTGCTAAGGCTGAGTGTTCGTGAGCCTCTTGGAAGACCCCAGCACTTCGGTGCTTCGTCTGTATTCTGAAGGACGTAGGAAGCTTCCCCTAATCAATTACAATGTGTTTATTCCCCTGGAAGATAACCTGGCCCTCCTGCACTGCGGGCCTGAACGCTTTCTGTACCTTCACCTCTTTGAAAGTGCACATCCTGAACGTCCGCCGTGCCCGTGCTGGGAGATGACTCACGTTCCTGGAACTTTCTTGCTTGGCTCCTGAAGCTTACAAAGGGCCACAGCCCGTTTCAGACATCCTATCGGGCTTTATTAGGAAAAATATTGTCTGTCCTTCCCGTTCGGACTATCCCTAAAATTACGTGATGCACTAGGTTGTCCTGGGGCACTGCTGATCCCTGTGTCTGGACACGCACTGTTCTGGGCAGTGCCTGCCTACGTGCACCAGGATTTGTCCCAAAGGGTTTGGGAGCTGCGACTGTTCTCTTGTCAGGGAAGCTGGAAATTGGGCTGGGGTTACACGCCTGCTAATGCTGTACAGCTAATTGGTGGGAGAAGCTGAGTCCTAAGATGCCCTTCATAAGCCCTTAGACAATTAGTGGTCTCCAGGTTTGGGGTCAGCCAGTGACTGCCCCAACAGGTGCAGTTTGGCCTTGTAGGTCAGCCGGCGGTGCTCAGCTTGGATCGAGGGAACCGAAAAAGCTGTAAGGACCTTCCAGGTTCAGATGTGGCCTCTGCAACAAACAGGCTCCCGATTTGAGGCTGCTCGTGGCACTAGATGCTAAGCAGACAGATGTACTCAGGCTTCTCCAAATGTATTAAAATACCAACGTGTTGGTCCTTACGGCTGGAAGTAGGTGTGGTTTTTAGGCGAGAGGCAAAGCCCTCCCAGCCCTCTGGGGAGCCGTTGCATAATTGCCCAAAAGGCAGCTATTAACAGGGCTCCTCGGCTGGCACTGCGGGAGGAAGGCTGCGTGCCGCGGGTTTGGAGCTGCCACCGAGCACAGGGCAGCGCGGGGCCGAGGTGCTGCAGCACGCAGCGCCCACCCCGGCGGGTGGCTGGGCACTGCTGCACCACGGCACGAATGGATGGTGGGGCTGAGCGTGAAACCTGTGCCTGCGTGTGTCCTTGCTTTCCGAGTACTGCTAAGTGTGGTAAATGTCTCCTTTCCCCTTCAGGTACCACCTCCTCAAACTCCTCCAGAAGTTTGGCAAAGTGAAGCAGTTTGATTTTCTCTTTCACAAGTCCGGCGCTCTGGAGGGGCAGCCGAGGGGTTACTGCTTTGTGAACTTTGAAACCAAACAGGTATGTTGCTTTTATGTGGAATTTTCTCTTAAATGACTGGCTTCTTTCCCCATCTCCTTTATGTCAATAAAAAGCTAAACCAGGAAGGGATAAATTAAATACCTTCTCTACACAAACCTATCGTCCCCAACAGCCTCGCTCTGACTGCTCCTGGAAGCAGCAGTGATTTCCTTTCTTCTGTGCCATCTTTTCCAGAGCTCTGCTTTCTCGTGCTGATTGCAGAGGGCCGGTTCTTTGGTTCCTCTTGCTAGCGAGCTGGTGGAGGTGTGCAGTGCTGGTGCTGTGATCCATGCCTTGGGTCAGCCTGCCAGACCACTCGAAATCCAGAACTGCTCAGAAGTCCTCCCAGGCTTCACGAACATACAGACACCTCGTGTGATGCTGCCAGATACACAACATGAAACATCTGCAGCGTCCTGGAGGGAACTGCCTCTGGATGCCCGTTCGGGGGTTTAACTCTTGCAGTCTAAAATTCAAGTCACGCGAGCTATAACACCAGAGCTATAGTTATTTTGTCAAAATTCTGCTAGAATGGTTAAAAAGTTACAAAAAACAGCGGTTTTGGAGATAGCTAGTGATTGTGTGCCCTCATCTTTTTGCTGTGAAATCCTCCCTAAGGATGTCAGAAGAGCCGTGATGCGGTGCCAGAGCTCTGGAAGCTCTGCTGGAGCTTCTCTTATTCACAGCAAGGCGGAACAGCATTGCAACGCGCGTTTTTAACTGCCGTGAATCAAGTTTTATGGGAGTGTCCCAGAAGTGAGGTTTCACTGCTTAACCTAGATCAGGGCCAAGTGGCTAACGTCCCCAGTGTGTGCTAGTAAGGTCTGGGATAAGCATAGGTAGGTGTTTATGAGACGTGTAATCACTGTAATGAATCATGGCATTTTCGAGAGAAACCCCTACAGGGGCACAAGCCTCCCTCAGCACGCTGTTCCAGTAGCTTCTGCAGCTGAGCTTTTCAACACTTGTGTTCGTCTTCCCCATTTCCTCCCCCCAACAACTGAAGGAGTCTGCCCTGCTGGTTTATAAAAGTCTGGTTACTCAGATGGGTGTGGGAGGCTTCCACATATTCCTGGATTGGGATACAATGGGATAAACTTTCTTTGCTGTCAGAGAGCTTTACTTACAGAAGACTGATTTACAAAGAGAAAAGGGTCTTTACATCTGCGACAGTTTTGACTGAGGACTCGGTTTGTTTATTGAACTGTCTTCCTGTGCGTCCTGTGCAGGAAGCAGAAAAGGCGATCCAGTGCCTCAATGGGAAGCTGGCCCTTTCCAAGAAACTGGTGGTGCGGTGGGCACACGCACAAGTCAAGGTAAGCCTCTTGCCGCAAATAAAAACCACGTTTAGTTTGCAAAGGCAAAAATCTTTAATATTAAGGAACAATTCTTATCAAGGCTGTCTTACCCTGGCAAGATAATTTCAGCCTGTTCTGGGAAATAATTCTCATGGAAATAGCATGAACGATCTGCCACTCCTCTCTTCCACCTGAGCTGTGCTGGATCAGCTATGAATGAGAATAGGCCGTTTAACCTGATGTTCTTTGTAAAGGAGCTTCTAATCAGAGCTCTGTGAACAGGTTACTCTGTAAATGTCTGCATTTCAACTTTTCCCAAACGTAGGGAATGATTGGCTGAAAGTCTGTATCTTTCCCTTTGTGGTTTTGCTCCCGTTTTGGATCGGAGATGCATGGAAATTCCCAATTACTAGGCACTCCGTTACTTTGTTCCACTTGTGAAAGCACTTATGTGGCAGCAGCTCTAATTACTTCTGACTTCTAAAGCAAGGTAGTTCACTTCTAAACTAAATATCATTTTATTGCTTGCTCTATTGCATAAAACATTAAGTTTTTAGTATTAACTGAAGCAGTGCCTTCTGGAACATCCTTGTTTTAATGTCGCTGAAGTCTTGTTTCTCTTGCAGTTTTTTGCTAACTGGTATTTGATAACGCAGCATAGCTGGATTAACTTTATTTGCAGAAAGATGGTTGGGGGGAGGCAGGGGAACCTGCTTTTTGCTACTTACCTGTGGGCAGTTTGCTTTTAACATGCGTTGATTGTCCTATAGGTGACTTCCCAGCCTTTCTCTTACTGAGTATACCAATGCATTTGTTTTGGAGTCTCGGGAAGGGAAAAGGGAAGAAGAAAATGAAAAACAAGGGCAGGTATCTTTGTTAAAGGAGACCGTGTTGTTTTAATTACTGGCTTGGAGGGCTCCAGGCTCTTGTCAGCACATCCAAACGTGTGCAGATCCAGTCTCCATACAGGTACTGTAGGCACTGGAGCCACAGGCACCTCCGGGTGCCTGACCAGCGTTCGGGCCACAAAGGAGCTTCAGCCAGAGGAGCGGGCAGGCGCTCAGCTGGGACTTCAGCGGGTAGCTCAGTGCTCAGCCGGCCAGGGTATGGCAAAGAACGTACATAAACAAGCAGTTCAGTTTGCATGGCATTTTCTAATCTGCGACTGGAAAGATTTAACAACACAGAACCTTAGCTTATTGCAACAAGTGTTTATTTTAGGCAATAGCAGCGCTGTGCTAAGTAGTTTTAAGATGAGCAGCCAAGGCTTACCAGACACCGTCAATTTGAGCAGCTCTGCTGAAAAACAAACCTGAATTTGTGCCAAGCGCAACAAGGAAGCGGAGCACTGTGAATAGTTCAGGAGGCCCGTTGCCCACAGAGAAGACAGACTCACAAGCTGCTTTATACGGAAAGGAGGTGGTTCCCAGCTGATCTGGAATGCGTTTTTCTTCCAGCACTTCACAATTCAGAGGAGTTGGGTGCTTGGGTTATCTCCTCACTCTGAACAACATCTCTATAAAGGGTGTAGTGATGCAGTGTGGTAATTACCTTAAAATTTAACACCTTCACTTTGCCTTATATAGGTGGAAACAGGAAGTAATAAAACAGGATGAGGCATAAGGACCCCACAGTACAATGTACATGAGTGTGCAGTATGTACGCATCATGTTGGTACTAAACAAACATCATGGTTAGGGTTCGTTGTAGTGTTTGGCCACCAAAATCATTCAGATGAAAGATTCATAAAACCCAAGGTGATATTAATCCAGATTTAAAGCATATCCATAAGCAAATGCTTTTGTTTGTAATTGCAGTTGACTTGAATATTGGTCTTCTGTTTGCAGAGATATGATCACAATAAAAATGAGAAGATTCTTCCAATCAGCCTGGAGCCATCTTCCAGCACGGAGCCACCCCAGTCTAACCTAAGGTAGGAGATGGAGTGGGTGGGAGGTGACCAAATTGTCATGATCTTTGTACTAAAAATGTGACGTGACAGTAGAGCTGTTTGTAGATGGGCAGCATGCTGCGAAGTGTCCCAGATGAGTTACTTAAGACTTGATGTTCATTTTCTAATGTATTAAACTGCTAGGACACTTAAGGGAGAAGTGGTAGAGAGAGGAATTGGAAATATGCAATACTTTAGCTCATTTGCCCAGAACGTGCTTTGTACTTCTTCACATGAATTTCAGTGAGAGGTTTTGTACTCTACTAATTTCATTAAGTAAAATGCTTATGAACAAGAATTTCCTTTATAATGGTGAAAGAATTTTAAAAATCTTTCTCCATTAAATTACAAAAAAAAAATGCTGCCAGCATTAGGGTTAGTAGGTCTTGTCTGTGGGATGTGGTTAAATTCTCCAACCCCAGGGCTGCTTTTGGTTTACAGCTTGGTTAAAGGTGTGTGTGATTTCCAGCCCCACCCCCCAGTGTTCTGTCGGCGGAACCTACAAGGAACCGAGACTTGGGATAATTAATTTGCCTACAGATAAAATGAGATTGAAATTCAGAAGTACCGTGCTAGGAAAGTAATGAGCAGAGGGACGGAGTCATGCAGATTGCTAGCTACGTCAGTGACACAAAGGAGCTGTTCAGTGAGGACGGATCCCGCAAGGAGCTGCCGTGGAGAAGGGAACATTCCTCAGTCCGTGCCCAGCAGAGGACAGTGGATAACAAAAGTCCTAGGAATTTGGGGTGTAACCTAGGATAGCTTCTCCCTTTGGGATAAACTCTGGTAATGTTGAAATAATGTTTCTTCCTGACCCAATTAGAGTCTGGGGTTTTCCCATCCCAAGTGGTCGTGTAGCTGGGAGGAAGTCTGGCTTTCATTTCTCTGCTGCTTCCAGCAGCCTGGTCTGAGCTGCACTCTGCTGCACATGCTCAGAGCTCCTCGGATGACTTCATTTTGTGTGAAGTAGGAAGCCCTGTTCTGTACTCATCTAGCTCAGAATCCTCAAGAAAGTGCTGAGTAGGTGCAAGGACTGCTGTTTCGTGGTGCTGTGCTGTGTCATGGAGGGCCTTTCCTAAGCAAATCCATGCTGAGAATTCAAGTGAAATAGCGTGGGCCTTAGGCAGTAGATTCCTGCTTCCTGATTTCACACTTGTGGAGGCAGTGGTGGGGTCTGCCCAGCTGCTCCTGGTGCAATTGGGTATTCAGCTGTCAACAAAACTTTGGATTGCAGTAGTGTGATTCCATGCTAAGATCAAGCTCAATTTCTCTTTTTTTTCCCCTCTCTTTCCAGTGTCAGTGCAAAAATAAAGGCCATTGAAGCGAAGCTGAAAATGATGGCAGAAAATCCAGATGCCGAATATCCAGCAGCACCTGTTTATTCTTACTTCAAACCACCAGATAAGAAAAGGACTACTCCTTATTCCAGAGCTGCCTGGAAATCTAGGAGATGATGCTTATGAATGGATGATGGTAGCAAGAAACACTGCTTTGTATATCTGGAATCCTCCAATGCTTCTGTACTCTTCTAGAGCGAGAAGGATACTCCCACCTGAGCACAACACCACTGTACATGGCACAGGGCTTTGTATCACCTTAGGTGGTCTGCTGAATACTCCTTACTGCCAGTCTAGCTTCACAGCTGAACGCTGTTCAGAAAAGTAGGTTCCATTGAAAGCCTCTGGTGAACGTCCAGACAACCTCTTGTTAGCCCACATTCATTAGCAAGATTAGAAACAGCAACCAGTGTATGGAGTAAAGCACATCCAAAATACTCCATTTAACTGATTATTTTATTATTTTTTTTTGAACAAAAAGTATTCCAATTCGTGTTTTAAATTGAGGGGAAGCACTTGTTTTTGATTAGCATTCTGTAGTTACCATGGAAAAGTTTTTCATCTTAATAAAACTCATTTTAAATAGACTTTACAACACTTTTAGTAACTGTGCATGCAATATTTTATATGCACCAAAGCAAGTTTACTTTGCGTTTTGACTTGCTAACTTTAAGATAAGTCATGACACAGCACGGGTATTTGCAGTGTCATTTGGGCTGTAGGTATGTGCCTCTGTGTTGGAGCTGGGGTATTTACACACCACTGAGGTTTGTTCTGTGCCATAAGCTTCAGAGTGCAGCAGTGGCATATCTGATGTTTGCGTTCAGTAATCCCCTGTAGTGGTAGCTCTTCATAAACCAGATGTGACAGCGTGAGAATAACGTTGCAGCCTCAGAGACATCTGTCAAGCACATGACCTCAGCGCTTGCCCACCAACCAGTCCAACTCCTGTTCTTTCCACTGGCTGGTGAGGGAGGTTGATTGTCTCTCAGTGTAATTAAAGAGACCCAAGTGTTTGTGACAAAATTGGTTCTGCTGCCTGCTGAGGCATACCTGTGCAAGGTGTTTAATGTAGAGGTCTAATGGGTGGTGTTTTACTGAAATCATTTGGTCTGCAGCTCATGCTTTTCCCTAAATGTTCTCTGCAAAATTGAAAGATCTGAAGAAGGACCACTGTGGCAGCGTTTTCTCCTCTGTGCACGTGGTACTGTGACCGTGTGTGCAAGAGGGATGTAGGAGAACTTGTGTTTTCAGGTGTGGGAGATACTGTTCTGATTTTGTTGATGTTGACTTTCTCAAGTCCTTTCAGTGGTGAGTCTTCACCTTGTCTGTCACTCTTGAGTTGCTTCCCCAAGCTGGCGAACAGTAGTCTCAAACGAGGCAGAAAGTGATTTTTAAACAGCCACCATTTCTGTGCACAGGTGCTGCTCACTTGTATAGCAAAGTAAGGTTTGTATTCCCAAAGCGGTGCACCTGCCTTCAAGTGCTGAGCACGCTTCCTGCTTCCGAACTTAGCATCTAGAATGAAGCTGTGCATGTGTATGATGGATAGATTAAAAGCTTGAATTGTTTAAAAGTAGGTCTTGTACTGTTAAATATTTGCTTTCAAATTTTCTTTGGGTACCTGAGTAAAGAGAAAGTAGTGTCATTTGGAGTTTGTACCCCTGTGAATGTCAATAACACCCATTTACATTCCTCTGTGAACAGCCTGTGTTTTGTTCTTACGTGGTCTAACACTTGTACTCCTCAGGATGTGCATCAGCATTATTTCAAACAACAGTTTTTGTTTTTAATAAGAATTTAGAAAGTATCTAAATTCAAGTCAGGCATGTGGTAGCATTCTCTTCAGAAACATGCTTTAATATTTATTTGTATTTAAATTCGACTTGTTGAAATTCTTACCACTCTAAATAAACGTCCAAAACGTCTGTCTTCTCCCAGGGCGGTGAGGGTGGTAAGCAGGACGTGAGGGTGGTAAATGCTTGGCATCAGCCGCAGCCTGCTGGTACAACTCCGCGTACAATAGCAGCAGTCATTTTTTTTCCCACTGCCCCCTCGGTAACAGAAGTGCCTTGTGTGTCTGTCGGCCAGACCCAGACCTGGGGGAGCTTTACTGCAGGTCCCTGGCTGTCGGGCGCTTGTGCTGCCCAGGAATGTCGCGGCCTCCTGAAGGCCCCACGGCCCTCAGCAGCTGCCGCTGATAGCATGGCCAATGCTCAGAACATTTCTCACAAGCATCAGCGCCAGGGCCCTGTCAACCATCATGAGCTAGGCTTGCAAAGCACCTGGAGACACAGGAGACATGGCACTGCTGTGCCTTTGGCGGAGGACATGGCTGGCTCTGAAGCTCTGAGTATAGAGGGTCACAGGCAGGCGGTGAGCAGGAGCAGAGCTCCGTGGCCGCTCCCTTGCATACAAGTCTGGGGGCTTTCATCTGTGGTCCTGTCCTGTTGGGGTTTCTCTGGCTGTACCCTATTGCCAGCCAGGTAGGATTCCAAGGAACATGTTTACCATGCCCACAATGGGGGCTTTTCCTTAATATTTCATCTTTCATGACAGTCGTGAGACCCCCAACACCCCAGACCTGAGCCCCCATTATGCTTTCACCTCTGGGGACATGTGAGATGCGCCACCTGAAGTTTCAGGGTCCTGGCTCAATTTCTCATTGATTTGGGTGCCCTGTCTGTGCTCCTGCGGTAGCGGTGGGGAGCCCAGGGAGGGGTGAGCCTGGGGCTAGGGTTGGTGTGAGCACCTGGCTCTTGGGCTGCTCTGCCTGCCCCGGGCACTGCAGTGCCCCCAGCTCTGTAACGCGGGCTCCAGCCCCTGCCTGCTCTCATCGGGGCCAGGACGTGAGCCAGGGGCTGGGCTGCGCCTGAGCCCATTCTGATTTCACTGGGCTCTTATTGCTTGGAGTTTAATTAGGGGTCACAGCCAGCCCTGGTGTTACTGTGTGATGGCATGCTGGGGCCTTACAGCCCTGTGTCCTCCTGGGTTGCAGACGGAAGCCGTATGGCTCTGCTCGGGGGGCAGGCAGCATTCACTGCTCTGTGAAAGCTCCTCCGTGTTCCTGCTGGAGCAGCAGGAGCTGACTGCATCCCCCGGTGGGGCTGAGGGGTTCCCAGCGGCCTTCCCAGCGCTCGGCACTTGCCCGCGTCCCTCCCGCGCTGCGGCGGCCCCGTGGGTCGTGCTGCTGAGGACGGCGGGGAGGATCCACGGGCAGGCCTCAGGTTGCATTTCCTGGGGTTTTCTTAGGCTTTCTTACGGCCTCGATGTTTAAACCTAATGTCTTGTATTTATTCTGAAATGGCTTTCATCTGATTTTCCCTCTCGGTTAACAATTTAGCTGTCAAAATCAATAAGGGCGAGGATCCATCCCCAGCCGCCATCAGCTCACGTTACCGTCCTCCAATTACTTCATGGTGGAACCGCTGCTGGGGCTTTGCCGGGGAATTATCAGGTTACTAATGAAGCCCGGGCAGCGGCGGGCGGCGAGAC